>NC_045544.1:2598858-2696358 GCF_009769535.1 Thamnophis elegans
TGTCAAAAAGCTTCATCAAAAAATCAGCAAGCCGACTTTTGGATTTTCCCAAGTCTTTTGTGCATAGGCATCATGCCACCATAACAGATGCAAGCTGTTTTGCAGAGATCCCAAAGCTTCACCTGAACACATTTCATATACCACTGATTATAATTTAGTTTTTTTTTTAAAGTTATATTGATAAAAATGCCTGGTGGAGTAGAAATAGCTGCTGGATAAAATTCACACTTTTAAAATTCAAATGCAAGAGTAAAGCACAATCTTTGGGAAGCAGAAGTGGGTTTCATACTTAAACTAAGATCATTATACAAATTGTGTAATTGTGCAATTACCTCCCATAGACCGATTAGATCTCACAGGTTAGGTCTTCTCCGGATCCCATTTGCCAGCCAATGTTGGCTGGCGACTCCCCGGGGGAGAGCGTTCTCTGTCGCAGCTCCAGCCCTCTGGAACGACCTCCCCGTGGAGATCCGGACCCTTACTACCCTCCCGGCCTTCCGCAAAGCCGTTAAGTCCTGGCTGCTCCAGCAGGCCGGGGGGCTTTCGAAATATCCAGCCCCACGGAAACTGTGACTGTTGTGTATTTTAAAGTGTTGTTTTGTTTATTTATCCCCTTCCTTTGTTTATTGTAAGCCGCCCGGAGTCCTTCGGGAGTGGGCGGCATACAAGACCAATAAACTCAAACTCAACTCAAACTCAATGTGTTATAACAGTGTTTCTCAACCTTGGCAACTTGAAGATGTCCAGACTTCAACTCCCAGAATTCCCCAGCCAGCGAATGCTGGCTGGGGAATTCTGGGAGTTGAAGTCCGGACATCTTCAAGTTGCCAAGGTTGAGAAACACTGTGTTATAATCTTTCCAGAGCACCAGTTTGGCATCAGGCTAGAAACTAGTGAGTTTGACTCCTGCCTTAGTTACAAAGCCAGCTGGGTCTCCTGGGCCGGTTAATCTCTCTCAGCCCTAGGAAGGAGGCAATGGCAAACCGTTTCTGAAAAGGCTTGCCAAGAAAACGGCAGGAACTTATACGGGGAGTCTCCAAGAATCAGACATGATTGATGGCAATTTCCTCTGTCCATGGACAGATGCTGAAGCTTCCTTTAGAGTGGATGGTATCCCACATTTTCTTTTTATGTTTTTTTAACTTCATGAAATAGAATCAAAAAAGCTTGGGGATGCATTGCATGAGAGACAATGCAGAAACAAACAGACATGGTATCTGTGTGATCCTCCCAGTGAGTTTTAAGAGTTCCATAGTCACTTTTCACAAAATGGCACAAAAACGACTGGAAAATGAATACAAAATCTTGATCAACAACAGTCTAAGATCATCTGAGATGATAAATCAATTTGACTGCAGCCTACATACTGCTACAAGATCTCTCATTATTGGATCAAGGAGCACTCCTAAGCAGGAGCAATCATCCTCCAAATGCTTAAGGAGGTGGGTTGAGAGAGGGAGAGAGGGAGAGAGGGAGAGAGGGAGAGAGAGGGAGAGAGAGAGGGAGAGAGAGGGAGAGAGGGGGAGAGAGAGAGAGGGAGAGAGAGAGAGAGAGACAGAGAGAGAGAGAGAGAGAGAGAGAGAAAGAGAGAGAGGTGCAGGCACCACTTTAAAGTCTAATAAGACTAATTGGGACAGTTCTAAAACAGCAGCTGTAAGCCATTAAGACAGTGGTGGGTTTCAGGTGGTACGCCCCACTACGGGCTTACCGGAGCCAGCCCGGAGCACTGGATAACGTTCCGGCACGGTGCTCCGGAGGACCCACCTGCCCGTCTGATTTCCTTACCTGTGTTTTAAGGCTTCTGCATTTCCACGCATGTGCATGGCATGTACAGCACCTGTGTAACGCTCTGCGGAGCAGCTGGAGCATCGCAGAGGCGCTAAGATGCATATGCGCGCTGTGCGCGTCCATGAGGACACCGCTGGGCCCATTCCAACTGTACCGATTTGAAACCCACCACTGCATTCAGAGTCATATACAGTAAGCATACAAAAGAAATAAAGAGAGGGAGGGAGAGAGAGATAAATTAATCAAAAATGCATTTCCTTTCGGAGAAAGATCTGAGAAATTTAAGTACTTCTTTATAGTCTGAATCTTCTTTCTTATTCTCATTCAACTAAATGTTATTAAGTCCAATTTTTCCAGGCCGAACTGGGGATTCTCTTACCATATGCTGAACTCTGAATCTCCTCATTCCTTAAGATTAAGGATAGACTGCCTATATATCTTATCACACTCACAAGTGAGTAACACATAAGTTAATTTACCTAATGCAGACACAGAGAGCCACAGTCTATTGTAGATTTCAGTCTGCTGAAAGGAATAACTGGTAACACGTAAATGAAACAATCCAGTGACAAAGTAAAGACACCCAGCTAATTCAAGTTTACTATGAGCAAGGTGACAATGTCTCTCTCCAGTTCCCACCATCCAGTAGGTGCTTCTGTCATTTCATATTTTTTCCAGGAAATGCCTTGCAACTTTGCCACTACAAAAAGTTACCACTTTTTTTTTGTTAAAGCATCAAGCCTTTGTCCCTTAAAGCTCTATTCATTTGAGCTAATTTAGTTTCCTTTCTAAACAATCATGGTTCAAAATTGTCTTAGATGGTTTAGTTTCCTGGAGCTGCAGGAAGAATTCTCATAGGAGTACTTGAACATATCCTACTGGAATGCTTGGAAGCAAAGCATTCTCTAAATGTTACTTGCAATGCTGGAAAAAGTCTGGAATAAGGTATTTATTCAAGTGAATAATTATTTAAGGCAGCCTTTTAAACTTGGGTTTAAGTTCCTATGAGGCAACACCGAAGAGAGCTGGACGTTCACCTCTGCCACATTTTCTGGCAATGCTTCCTGACACCTGTACAGATGTTCGTTCAAAAATCACTCAGAGTATCCCCATTTGTTTAGGCAATAATTTCTTGTGGATGTTTCGTTCCCATTAGCAGGAAGTAAGAATAAAAGGAAGGTAGTAAATAAATACTAGAAATATGACAGTTCAGAAATAAAGGGTTTTCTTGCGCAGCCTTTACAATTCTGTGAAAAAATAGATCCATGGCCCAGACATGAATTATCAGTCTACTGCTTTACCACATTATTAATACATCTTCTAAGATTTTTCATGTCATCTCTAATGTTCTTTTCCCAACAGAAAAAAAAAAAATTACTAGTTTTGTATCGATTAAGCACAGCAATAGTACGACTCTATTAACTTCCAAGGGATTCTATTAAGTGTTGCAGAAACTGTTAAACCTTTTATAGCTTTACTCTTAGGGTTCTCTCTTCTAATTTTACCAATTTGAAAGTTTAGTGTAACTACCAAAAACAGTTTCAATTTTATTAGAAATGTGGAAGTCTTACAATAAAGTCAAGACAAATAGTGTAAAGATAAATAGATAAATCTGAATTCTGAAGATTGAACATATGCAAAGAAGGGGATTCCATCCACTCTTTTGGTAGTTGGTTCTAGTATCAAATGCCCTAATTCTTCTAATGCGTCCATCTGCAGTTTTGTGTCATCTGCAAAACTGAGAAACACTCCCTCCACTTTTTCATTCAAATCATTAATAACAAGATTGAAAAATATACGGAATAGATTGAACATGGTGGTATCCAACTAAATGTCCAATGTGATTTCAAGAAGGACCATTGGAATGTGATATCTTAGTTAGCTCTATATACAATTATGCTTAAGTAGTGTACTAATCATAATTTTTCTGAAATCAAGTTACATTATGTCTACAGCATTCCCACAATCTACTATTTTGTACAATTTTATTTCTGTTAAATTCCAAATTGTTTTCAATATTTTTAGACTTCATTCTCTTTATGAACTGTTTGTATCAAGTCAGAAAGAATGATGTATAGTTCTTTTGATTCTCTTCCATTTTCATTTTTTCTGAAAATAGAAATAAAATATTCTTTCCTCTAGTTATCTGTTTCTTTTTCAGTATTTCAAAATTTCACAATAATTAAAAAAGGTCCAGTCAATGGACAGAGTATATCCTTCTATAGGATATAATTCATCTAACACAAGAGGTTTAAACTCATTCAAAGCTAGATAAGTGTTCCATAATCATGTTTCCTTTAAATTTAATTTCAATCACATCTCTTAATCTTTGAGTTTTCTGCTCCTCTTTTATGAAAAACTATACCTTGTCTAAGATACAGAACCAAAATATCAAAGGAGTAATTTTGCCTTTTTCTTTAAGCATTTAGTTATCTTTATTAAGCGGCTGGTATATTAGCTGTTGTCATTTCCTTTTATGTGAGTTTGTTAAACTTAACCTCTCCTAATGTTATTAGCATCCTTCCTCAACTGAAAATCTGAGTTTTAGTTTTCCTGATACCATCGTTACATCTCTGCATGGAATTCTTCTGCATTGACTTGTCCGTCCATCCATCCATTCATCCATCCATCCCTCCATCCCTCCATCCATCCATCCATCCATCCATCCATCCATCCATCCATCCATCCATCCATCCATCCATCCATCTATCTATCTATCTATCTATCTTTCTTTCTTTCTTTCTATGTTTGTCAAGCATGTATGAGAAAACAAGTATAGGTATGAATATAACATATAAACATTTAAGTATAAGCAGGTATAAGTATATGCATGAAAAATGAATATAAATAAATGAGAACAGTAGGACATGCTGGTGCGCTTATGCACGCCCCCCTTATGGACCTCTTAGGAAAGGGGGTGTATATTTTTGTTCTTTTTGTTTTCAGATCTTTAATAAGTTTTAGGCTTCTTCCATTGTGCACAAGTTTTGCCCACCCTGAAATATTTTGAAAATGTGCTTTTTGTTGGTACTTAATCTATTACAAAAAAATTTTTGGAATCCAAATGTGAGTTTGACTAAATTCAGCCTTAAACAAACAAACAAACAAATAACTGTAGCATTGTATGGCTATTTCCCACCTAAAGTTTCTACTACTTGCCCTTCATCAGCTAAGTATTTCCCATTGAATGATCTCCCCGTAGAGATCCGGACCCTTACTACTCTTCCGGCCTTCCGTAAAGTTACGATGACCTGGCTGTTCCGGCAGGCCTGGGGCTGTTGATTATTATCCAGCCCCACGCTAAACAGTTTGAATGATGTGTAGTTTTTAAAAATTGTATGTTTATTTTTAAATTTATATGTCCCCTTGTCTTCTCTGTAAGCTGCCCAGAGTCCCTAGGGAGTGGGCGGCATACAAATGACAATAAACCTTGAAACCTTGAAACCATTGCTTTGAATAGATCTCTTTAACGCAATGGTGGATGTTCTGAGTCTGAGCCTACTCTTCATTCATTTCTTAGCAAAGAGCAAGGATGAACTCCTATGGAAGATGGGCTCAAAGGATTGTAGAGTTTGGATAGCCCAACTGATACTTTATGTGATTTAACCATAAAGGGAGGCACTGACAATCTTCCAGGTGTGAGAGAACTCCTGGCTCTAGAGATAGCTTTGTCAGACTATAGCAGGGAAGGTCACATCTAGATAAAGAAGGATAGCCATTTGATGGACATTCACCTCCAGTAACAACAGTAGCTAAAGCCCTAGGCCACACAAAATATTACCCCTAGCAGGCCTACATGCACTAAATCTCGGAGCCCTGTAGTACGGTTGAGCCAATTTCTTGATTGTAATGATTGTGGGATGTTGTAAATGTACATGGCTCTTTTATTTTACCTATATTTATAATTTCAGTTACATGTTTGTTTCTTTTTCTGTAAAGTCTATGAGATGTGTTATTTAAACAAACAAATCACACTTTGGTTGGTGTACATTTTTAAGAAGAGAGTATTTCTTGGTTTGTATGGTAGAATGTGCTAGCAAAGTGATCCAGAAGGATGCAACAACACAGGTCCATTCTCGCTTTGGGCAAGCAGTGCTCAAAGATGGCTGGATCTGGATATAGTCTCCTAATATTCTCTTAGCTACCGGTTGTTGTTGTTAGTTGTGAAGTCATGTCCGACCCATTGTAGCCCCATGGACAATGTTCCTCCAGGCCTTCCTGTCCTCTACCATCCTCTGGAGTCCATTTAAGCTCAAGCCTATTGCTTCAGTGACTCCATCCAGCCACCTCATTCTTTGTCGTCTCCTTCTTCTTTTGCCCTCCATCGTTCCCAGCATGAGGCTCTTCTCCAGGGAGTCCTTCCTTCTCATTAGGTGACCAAAGTTTTTGTGTTTCATCTTCAGGATCTGGACTTCTAAAGAGCAGTCAGGGTTGATCTTCTCCAGGAGTGACCGGTTGGATCGCCTTGCAGTCCAAGGGACTCGCAGGAGTCTTCTGCAGCACCATAGTCCAAAGTCCATACTCCATTCTTTCATGTTCAGCCTTTCTTATGGTCCAACTTTCACAGCCATACATTGCAACTGGAAAAAACCATAGCCTTGACGATACACACTTTTGTTGGCAGGGTGATGTCTCTGCTTTTTGGTATGCTGTCTAGATTTGCCATAGCTTTCCTCCACAGGAGCAAGTGTCTTAATTTCTTGGCTGCAGGCCCCATCTGTGGTGATCTTGGAGCCCAGGAAAATATCCAGCATTCTGAGCAAGTGTTTTGTCTGTCTGTCTGTCTGTCTGTCTGTCTGTCTGTCGTCTTTCTGTCTGTCTGTCTGTCTCTCTGTGTCTGTCTCTCTGTCTCTCTGTCTCTCTGTCTCTCTGTCTCTCTGTGTCTCTGTCTCTGTCTGTCTGTCTATCTATCTATCTATCTATCTATCTATCTATCTATCTATCTATCTATCTATCTATCTATCTATCATATGTATCTATTAGATTTTTACAACCCCTGGTATGCCCAAATATGGGAGGAAGATCACTACTTCCATTCTTTGTCCTTCGGCTTGTCACAAGAGACCATCCAGGCAGAAACCCAATATTTTTACTGTTGCCTTTTTGTTACATTTTGTTGTATTTGTGCTGATAAATAAATAAAGGGAGACTAGTATAAATCTATTTCAAGCTATTTAGCTCTCATCAGCTCTCCCTTTATTTATTTATCAGCACAAATACAACGTATGTATGTATGTATGTATGTATGTATGTATGTATGTATGTATGTATGTTTTCTGAGATTTTCGTGGGTGTTAGTATGTAGGTCTTTGGTTAGCATACTGCTAAATTGCTGGAACACCTCATGTTTCTCCTCCTGCCATGATCTCTTTTGGAAGTAAGAACTAGCCCTTTGTCCAAAGACCAAAACACCCCCCCACACACCCAAATAAGCATAGTTTAACACTAAAAATCAGACCAACAATCAAGAAGTAAACAGTATCTCAATCAAGGAACTGCCAAACAAGCTAACAACAGTAAATAGCCAAGCAAAGAACCACCAAGAACTTTCCCACCAACACTAACAAGGCAATCCACAAGAATATAAACTCAGGGCAAACCCCTATCCCTACTACCACTGATGATACTACCTAGTTTGGTTATTGAAATGTCTGCAAAAAGGAAACCAGGCTAATATATCACAAAGGATCTCTCCGTGTCTCCACAGACAAGTGGAAACCACCAGTCCATCGCCCATCTGACTGAAATGGGTGACTAACTAGATAGTGACTCATATTGGAATGAGTAACTAGATCATGTTACCTGAGCAAAACACAGGAAATAAAAAAAAAAAAAACTCACACTTCAAGAGCCGAGGTGGCACAGTGGTTAAATGCAGCACTGCAGGCTACTTCAGCTGACTGCAGTTCTGCAGTTCGGCTCTTCAAATCTCACCGGCTCAGGGTTGACTCAGCCTTCCATCCTTCCGAGGTGGGTAAAATGAGGACCCGGATTGTTGTTGGTGGCAATATGCTGACTCTGTAAACCGCTTAGAGAGGGCTGAAAGCCCTAGGAAGCGGTATATAAGTCTAACTGCTATTGCTATTGCTATTGCTATTGCTACTATATAGAGCCGAGGTGGTGCAGTGGTTAAATGCAGCACTGCAGGCTACTTCAGCTGACTGCAGTTCTGCAGTTCGGCTGTTCAAATCTCACCGGCTCAGGGTTGACTCAGCTTTCCATCCTTCCGAGGTGGGTAAAATGAGGACCCGGATTGTTGTTGGTGGCAATATGCTGACTCTGTAAACCGCTTAGAGAGGGCTGAAAGCCCTAGGAAGCGGTATATAAGTCTAACTGCTATTGCTATTGCTATTGTTAAGTGGAATTTTTCATCCCTCGATTGCCTAATTCAAACCACAGCTTCCAGACACTGCATCATCTCTACTGAAATAGAGTTTACCCATCACCATCCTGTGTAGTCTTCCATGCACTTTTCGCTGACTTTCACAATCTGCTCCATTTCAAAATGTAAGAGACTGATGGAGATAGTGTAGTTTTCACAAAGAAAGTGATCTTTGAGAGACATGAGTTTAAAAGTTCAGTAGGACATTGGGGCATTAAGGGTAAAAAGGCCAAGTCTAGAAAACAGGAAGGTTCTGCTAAATCTTAACTCTAACCACACAGTCTAGTACTAGTAGAGAAATTAACCCCTTGCCTCAATTTATTATGCTTATGCTGCAAGGATTGTAAGGAAACAAGAAATATAGGTTAAGAAATTTTTTAAAAAAAGATTAAACATGGAGAAATTCATGGAGAAACAGGAGTTCCAGGAAGATTGCAACCCCGTGCCCTTTGTCAAAAGGGGCTGTAGCAGGGGTGAAATTCAGCAGGTTCTGACAGATTCTGGAGAACCAGGAGCAGAAACTTTGAGTAGTTCGGAGACCCAGCAAATACCACCTCTGGATGGCCCCAGAGTGGGGTGGGAATGGGGATTTTGCAGTATTCTTCCCCTGTCACATCCACCAAACGACGCCCACTAAGCCATTCCCATAGAACCGGTAGTAAAAATAATAATAATAATAATAATAATAATAATAATAATAATAATAATAATAATAAATAATAATTTCACCACTGGGTTGTAGGGAGGGATTTGTGGTTTGAGTGGAGGGAATAGAAAGCTGGAGAAATGTATTCCACTGGGTGCTCACATGGCTGGCCAATTGCTCTTGATAGCACATATTTTATAATAAACTGTCTGCTGCTTCACTTCACTTCAAGAGCTGAGGTGGCACAGTGGTTAGGGTGCAGTACTGCAGGCCACTTCAGCTGACTGTCATCTGCAGTTCAACGGTTCAAATCTCACCGGCTCGAGGTTGACTCAGCCTTCCATCCTTCCGAGGTGGGTAAAATGAGGACCCAGACTGTGGGGGCGATATACTGACTCTGTAAAGCGCTTAGAGAGGGCTGAAAGCCCTATGAAGCGGTATATAAGTCTAACTGCTATTGCTATTGCTATCATGACTTTGTAAAATTTCTGACTGGTGAGATTGTTTCTCTCAATACGTAGGCAACGTTGATACTATTAAACCCCAATCATGAATCTGGTTAGATTAAACGGGCTGGGTCCGGTCCCCTCAAGCTGCACAAACTGCAGAGATTGTGTGTGAGATCTCTTTTGCATGAAAACAATTCTCTGGTCAGCAGCTCAGCTCAAGAGATTAGGTGGTCACACCCAACTGCCATTGTTTGCCTGTCTTGTTTGGTAAGCTACCAATCCCCCCCCTCACAAATAGATTCTCTGCTTGTTTAGAAAAAAGCAGCCTCCAATGTGGAGCACGGTGAGGTAATGCAACACTTAACCCTACCCCGCCTGCTGTTTTAGCACTTCACAACATATGCAGCAGCTCCAATACGTTTTTTGTGCCCAGCACGTTCGAGCTGTGTATCTGTCAAGGTAAATATATGTCTCCAGCCCTGCATGAGGGTGATGAAAACTGCTGGATGGAAGGGAAAGATTTTTTAGCAGGAAACACCAAGTGGGAAAAGTTTAGACAATCTCTCTAATATAGTGTTTCTCAACCTTGGCGGCTTTAAGTCCTGTGGACTTCAACTCCCAGAATCCCCCAGCCAGCAGAGCTGGCTGGGGGTTTCTGGGAGTTGAAGTCCACAGGACTTAAAGTCGCCAAGGTTGAGAAACACTGCTCTAATAGCCCTCTTGGTATTTTTACAACTATCCATAATTGTTTTTTTTTTTTTTAAAGGGATCAGCAATCCAACATCCAGGGCACCATTTCCTCAAGAGGCCAGCATTTACTAGGTTAAAAAACAATCAGAGTAGCTAATAGATAATTTTCTCTCTCTCCTTCCCTCTCCCTCCCTCCTCCCTTCCCCTCCCTCCCTCTCTGTGTCTCTTGCTCTGTCTCTCTCTCTCTCTGTGTCTGTCTCTCTGTTTGTCTCTCTCTCTCTGTCTCTCTTTTTTCTCTCTCTCTTCTTTTCTCTCTCTCTGCATTTAAATTATTCTCATGGAAAACTGTTGTGACTCAGCAGAAGTTTGCTGTGAGTTGAGTCGGGATGCAGGAATAACAATGCAGCTGGGGCTCGTTAGTGTGGTCTTCTGGAGATAAAAGGACTGATGGTGCCACGCCCTGGTTGCAGGAGTCAACGTTCATCGTCCGTTCATTGTTCGTGCATGGTTCATTGATCATCGGTTGTGGTTTGTTTGTGAGAGACACTTGGATAAGTGATTTGCTGTCTGTAACCCTGATTCAAAGAGACACTTGGAGAAGTGATTTGCTTTGTAAGAGATCTTTGTTTTTGCATTCTGTTATCTTCTCGCCAGAGACTTTATTTATGTTTATTTTTGGGCTCGCAGCCAGCGGGAGCCGAGACTGATAAAGTTCTTTCCTTTTAAGTCTGTCGGCCTGTCGTCTTTGAACGAGCGAAGGAGGGGGGACAGAACAGAAAACTATGACTTTCTATAGAAGTAGGGAATATCACCTACAAAACATACGTACTCCTGACTCTTTGGCTTAAGGGAAACCAATACAGATTTTGTTGCAAATCATATAAGGCTACACTTTTGCTACAGAAATGACATGCCTAGGCATTATTCATGATGAATTATTATAAAACTTCTTGTTCCAGTCTAGGGCCTTCTGCCTGCAGTGTGATTTAACACACTTAAGGATAAAATCTCATTGTGAATAAAGGCAGCCCCCCCCCCAAAAAAAAAAACAACAACCCTCCACTACTTTTCATTATAGCACCATTTACGCAACACTGAGATAAAAAGCTGCCTGAATTTAATAATCTATATCACAAAGCTGGTTATGGGAGCATACTTTTATATCTTACAATTCAACTTCATAATTAAGCTAAACAAAATAGGAGAACTAAGTGATAATCTGGTTGAATAAATGAAGATGAAATATAAGAACTTGCATAACCCTTTTGCCTGATTTCTAGTTTACAATGCATTATCAGCATCCCCTAATGAGGGTGATTTGCCTTCAATGCCCTCATTTTTCCTGTCTTGATTTTTCATAACAAGCTTTTCATAATAAAGTTGTTGTCAACCTTAACAAATTGAGTTTTCTGAAGTAGCAAAGGTCAGATCAGCAATACCAAAATCAAAAGCACCAGTTTATGGGTCAATCCTACATAATTTTACCCACATGGAAGTCCTTTGTGTTAGATCATATACCTTGATGGATTGTGGGTTCAAAATTTCAGGTTTTTACAATGCTTGACCTACGGCTACTGCACACTGTTCTCAGTCTAGCAAATTGTAACAGACATATCAAAATATATACCACTAGATCAATGGTGGGATTCAGCCAGTTCGCACCTATTCGGGAGAACCAGTTGGTAACTTTCTAAGCAGTTCAGAGAACCGGTTTTGGGGAAAAAATCTTTTGTTTTCCCCCCACTTTGCAGGGCTAATCCTGTAAGGAAGGCAGGAAGGAAACATTCTGGTGTTGTTTCTAGCCTAGTCTTTATTGCCCTGCTTACATAAACTGCCTTTCTGGTTAACCCTTATTACATTGTAACAGCTAAGGTGAAGCGCCCATCGACCTGAGTGACATTGACTTGGCCACGCCCACATGATCACATGATCACCAAGCCCCGCCTACAGAGCTGGTTATTAGGGCAAAGAACTGGTTGGTAAATTGTTTGAATCCCACTAGATCCAACCCATTATTTGCAAAAAGACAAGAAACAATGGATAGACACTAACCAAGGAGAGAAGCAACCTAGAAATAAGGAGAAACAATGAAAGCAATCAACCAACGGAATAGCTTGCCTTCAGAAGTTATGGATGCCCCATCACTGGAGGCTTTCAAAAGGAGACTGGACAACCATTAGTTTGAAATAGTATAGGGCCGTAATGGCTAACCTATGGCACACGTGCCAGAAGTGGCACACAGAGCCATTTCTCCGGGCATGTGAGCTGTCACCTGTTGCTCTTCCAGTTCTAGCGCACCAGCCAGCTGGGCTTCACATGCACAGGTATGCCGGAAACTGGAAGAGCAGCTGCTTGGTGCGCATGTGCGCAGGCCACCTTGTCTTCTGGTTTCTGGCACACATGCACATATGAACATCAGATGGTTGGTGCGCATGCATGTGTCCGAAGATCATCATCCCGACATACACATGTGCACCAGACAGCTGCTCTTTCAGTTTCCGGTGCATGCATGTACACCGGCCAGCTGATCTTTGCATGCACATGCGTCAGAAACCAGAAGATCTGGTGGCTGGCGCACATGTATGTGCCTGAAACCGGAAGATCATCTTCCCAGCACAAACATTCGCACTAGGCGGCCGCTGTTCTGATTTCCGGTACTCACTCACTCTCTCTCTCTCTCTCTCTCTCTCTCTCTCTCTCTCTCTCTCTCTCTCTCACACACACACACACACACACACACACACCCGATACAGCACTCGGTGCCAAAAAGGGTCTCCTTCTTGAGCAGGGGATTGGACTAAAGGACCTCCAAGCTCTCTTCCAACTCAATTACTCTATGTTATAAGTTATGAAACATGTGGTTTAAATATATAGTTTTTGTGAATAATTTTGCTTTCTGCTTTAATGTGTTAGAATCTTCATATGTTTGTATGTGGGTTAGATTTACATCTTGCATTTCCTCTAGGCTGCTTAAATATGTCACCACCACCACAACAGCCAAATGTCTACAGGAGGGGTTAAAGTTAACTTGAAAATGTGAATCAATACATGGGACATACTACCACTTATGGTGGACCTGTGAGAAGGCTAAAAAGTTTTGGAAAAGGATCAAAAAGTGGCTAGAGGTAATAACAGGTGTTAAAATAGAATGGAAAAAACTGAAGTTTGTTTTTATTAGGAATAATGACTGTGAAATATAAAAAAAAAAATTCAGTATTTAATATTACATATAATTATGGCGGCAAGGATTGCCTTTGCCCAGAAATGGAAAAACAAATCAATTCCAA
Source organism: Thamnophis elegans (assembly GCF_009769535.1). Taxonomy (NCBI): domain Eukaryota; kingdom Metazoa; phylum Chordata; class Lepidosauria; order Squamata; family Natricidae; genus Thamnophis; species Thamnophis elegans. The sequence continues at coordinate 2,612,101 of NC_045544.1, forward strand.
GGGAAGATGAAATAATAAGAAAAGTTATGGACTGTGCTGAAATGGACAAATTAACAAAAGAAATCCAGGGAAAAGCAGAAACAGAATACACCATATATGTGATAAATAGTATAGGTGGATGGAGGAAAGAAACAAGGATCAATGAAGGAAGACAACAAAGCCCAAAAATAGTAGTTAAGGAGAATTAACACACATATATGTATCCAAGTGGTTTAAATTTACTAGAGGTAATCAGCCAATAGAGCAGACAGAGGAGTAAGATAAGAGGGTTAAGAATGGTGAAACGCAAATGAAATATAATAGAAGGGGAAGCGATATAAGGTGAGCAATTGGCAATTGCTATTAGAAAGAACAGGAAGCTCCCGTTCATATTGTACTGTGTAAATGTGGTGTACGTCTAAGTTTTGTGTGTGTGTGTGTGTGTGTGTGTGTATTTTACATGTTTGTAAATAAAATTTAAAACTATTTTTAAAATAAATAAGGTTAACTTGAGAAATTCCTCTTTTGATATGGTCGCTGAAAACATCTTTGGACATTTCAAATATTCCATTTCTGGGAAAGCTTATGGAAAAGGAGGGACTTTACAGTTCCAGTTGCAACTGAATGGTGCTGATTTTTTTTTTTTTTTTTTTTTGCATCAATTTAAATCAGGCTTTTCAGCCCGGATATCCTGTTTATCATTGCCTTGCTGAATGACTTAATGCCAGAAACTGGACAACAGCTTCTGTGGGCTTGCCAATTGCCTTGGCTATCTTGGCAGCTTTCAATACCCCTTGCCCACGTATTCTTCTGAAACACCTGGTTTGAAAGATCCTCACAAGCACTGCTTTATAGCTAGTCCTTGCCTTACTACCAGGATTGAACCCAAAGTTTCTGCTGCTAAGCAAGAGAGTTCAGTGAATTTGGCCTGATTTGACTACCTTGCTTGCCACGGTTGTTACGTGAATCACTGCAGTTGTGCAGCTCCCTTAAATGTTGTTAAGTGAATCTGGCTTCCCCAATGACTTGTTGGAAGGTCACAAAAGCTAATCGCATGACCCCGGGACCCAGCAACTGTCATAAATATGATCCAGTTGCCAAGTGTCTCAATTTTGATCACGTGACCATGCTTCAATGATCATTTAAGTTATGAAGGAGGGAGGGAAGCAAGGAGGGAAGGAAGGAGGGAAGGAAGGAGAGAAGGAGAGAAGAAAGGAGGGAAGGAAGCAGGGAAGGAAGGAGAGAAGGAGAGAAGAAAGGAGGGAAGGAAGGAGGGAAGGAAGGAGAGAAGGAAGGGGGAAAGAAAGGGGGAAAGGAAGGAGAGAAGAAGAGAAGAAAGGAGGGAAGGAAGCAGGGAAGGAAGGAGAGAAGGAGAGAAGAAAGGAGGGAATGTAGGAGAGAAGGAAGGGGGGAAGGAAGGAGGAAAGGAAGGGGGAAAGGAAGGAGAGAAGGAGAGAAGAAAGGAGGGAAGGAAGGAAGGAAGGAGGGAAGGAGAGAAGGAGAGAAGAAAGGAGGGAGGAAAGAGGGAAGGAGGGAGGGAAGGAAGAAGGGAAGGAAGGAGAGTAGGAGAGAAGAAACGAGAGAAGGAAAGAGGGAGGGAGGGAAGAAGAAGTAGGACCGTTGAAAGATAAGATGGATCTATGGGATGGTAAGAAAGCAATCTTCAAGTATATTGTCAACTGTAGGGAAAAAATTGTTATAAATACATATTATTAATAACAGTTATGAGATCATATAATTGTGAATGTATATAGGAAATTGATAAAATAAAAAAAAAATTGTTTAAAAAAAGTTATAAATGTTGCTGTAATTTTAAATTGTTGTATTGTCTTTTATATTCCCCTTCCCTTTTTTATTGTAAGCCGCCCAGAGTCTTCCGAAAGTGGGCGGCATACAAAACTAATAAATACAAATACAAATCATAAAAGTTCTGATCATAAGAAAAATCATCAGAAGTCACTTTTTCAGCATCGTCATAATTTTGAACAGTCACTAAATATGTGGTTATAAGTCAAGGACTGCCTGTACACTGATCTTCAGTGAGGAGGCCTTCATTCTGCAGTGGATCAGGAATATAATGATTATGCGCATTCTATGTCCTATTTTCAAAAGGCTGTTCATTTTACATAAGGTATATTCATAAAATATTAGATATTTCCACTTCTACATTTCTTTCCCCCCAAACCTTTGAGGATGATTCGTTCTTTTATAGATTGATTGGTTTTTTTCCCCCTAGTTATTTCAGAAATTATCTCTGCTAGTCATATGTTAATATTAATAATTGACAAACCAAGCACCTTGTGTTGTTCCTAGTTGGCAAGTGATGCTTTTATTCCCAAATACATTTAGACAGCATTTCTCTTCACAGCTAGATTTGTGAACAATACTTTGAATGATATTTTAGCTCCTGCAGTGACAATTGCCTATTTTGCAGAAACAAGTATAATTTACTAATTTGATTTATGGGGCAATTTCCACAATTTAATAAAATAACATTACATAATGTTATTACATAGGGATATGTTTCATAGTTGAGAATGTTAACGTTTTTAACACTTGGGGAAATCTGCATTATTACATTTTATGATGGAACAAAGTAGATCTGGGTAATTATCCCTCTTGTTTCATTAAAGCTTTATGCAGCTGTGAGAGTTTAATGCTGCTGTTATTTTTCCCACTGTCAAAAGTGGGTTCCACTGGAACATTGACAATTCTCAGCGAGGGCAGAATGAAACCATTAGCTTCACGTTGGACTAATACTGAATGAAGTATTTTAATGCTGATACTGACAACTATCTATCTAGATCGCCTACTGCCACACACCTTCCAATGGCCAATAAGATCCCATAGGGTGGGCCTCCTTTGGATGCTGTTGGCCGGACAATGTCGGCTGGCGGGCCCCCGGAGGAGAGCCTTCTCTGTGGCTGCTCCGACCCTGTGGAACGGACTTTACCCACTCTCATGGCCTTCAGAAAAGCTGTTAAAACCTAGCTGTTCTGGCAGGCCTGGGGCTGTTGACCTTATTGTTAAGGTCCAGCCCCGATCAGAAATGTATGCGTGTTGGGAATTTTTTAAATTATTCTTTTATTTTGCTTCTCTTTTTTCTTTTTTTCTTTCTTTGTAAGCCGCCCGGAGTCCTCCGCGATTAGGCAGCCTAGAGATTTAACAAATAAAATAAATAATAAATAATAAAGTGGAATTCTAACAATTAAAAAAAAAAACTAAGGGGAAAAAATACTTTATCAATTCCTTGTCTTCCGGGATGTCAAAGAAAACTTAAAAGTGCTGAGGTGTCACAGCGGTTCGAGTGCATTACTGGAGGCTACTCCTGCAGTTTGAATCTCACCGGCTCAAGGTTGACTCAGCCTTCCATCCTTCTGAGAAGGGTAAAATGAGGACACGGATTGTTGGCGGCAATAGGCTGACTTTGTAAACCACTTAGAGAGGCCTGTAAAAGCACCATTGCTATTACTAAACTAGATCTTGAGATCTATTTCTGTGAAAAAAGACAGTGGTCCCAATTTTTTTTTTAAGCAAATTCCTTTAAAAAATATATAACTTTCTTTGAAAAGGCTGTAATTAGAGATGGACCCTCAGTAACAAAGAAGAGAGTGTGAAGGAAATGGGATAGGGGGCAAGATATACTTTCAGATTTGCAAGATTCCTTTAATGTAGATTTACAATAAAATAGAATTAGCTCATTGTGTTTCCTGTTTGGTGAGCCTTGTAAGGCTGATAGACCCAAATCCAAATCTTAGTCAAGATAAAGTGACTGTGAGGGGGGAAAACACTTTGGGAAAATATGGGCGCATATAATCTTTTTACCCATATAGTGTTCTTCCCTTGATTAGTTTGAGTTTGAGTTTGAGTTTGAGTTTTATTTCATTTGTATGCCGCCCTTTTCCCTAAGGGGACTCAGGGCGGCTCACAACTCAAAAAGGGAAGGGGGGATACAAACAGTTTAACAAGAACACAAAACTATACATAGTTAAAAAGCACAACAATCATACCATTCGAGATAGGGGCAGCAAATCTTTAGCCCCAGGCCTGTCGGAACAGCCAGGTTTTAAGGGCTTTGCGGAAGGCCTGGAGGGTGGTGAGGGTGCGAATCTCCACGGGGAGCTCGTTCCAGAGGGTCGGAGCAGCCACAGAGAAGGCTCTCCTCCAGGCAGTCGCCAGTCGACACTGGCCGGCGGATGGAATTCGGAGGAGGCCTAATCTGTGGGATCTAATCGGTCTAGTGGAGGTGATTGGCAGTAGGCGGTCTCTCAAGTACCCAGGTCCAATACCATGAAGGGCTTTATAAGTGACGATTAGAACTGTTATTTTTCTGCATAGTTCCATTAGGTGTAAACTACGGAGAAGAATGTATAGACTATAGGAATCCACAATCAAAAGATTTAATCAACAATGGAATTACACAATGGCTTATTGCTATTATTTTTATTCCTGTTGAAAATAGAATGTTAATTTCATGTATGCTAATCACTGCTACCTTAAAAAAAGGCTCCATTGTATATAAAAAAATTGTCGTCTTAGTGGTTAAACAATCCTCCTATAAGTATTTATGTAATATTTTTTTTCTTACATATTTAAATAATTTGTATTTTAATTACTCCAACATGCATTTTACTGAAGCCAGAATGAGCTAGCAGGAGCACATTAATTTTTTAGTAGTACATTAATAGTGGCAATGAATAACACTTTTTTTCAGTTCTTTGCAACCAATTCACCTCTTATATTTAACTGTTAAGATAAAAAATCTTCCTTATTTGGGGGAATAAGGGTATTAAACAGAGAACGTTAATGATAAAATCCTAACACCAATAATGAACCCACTCTTTATACAATGATATGATCAAGTCACAGTAAAACATATAGTGAACCTTTGCTTTTAAGAATCAAAGGAATGATCAAATTTGAAAATAATTTTCCTTTGAAAGCTATGTCATTTTGAGAGATTAATATAATTCACCACAATCACTGAAGAAATAGCAGTGATTTATTTATCACATCCATTCCCAGTGAAAAGAAAATGTCCAAATATTTTCTCACTAAAAAAATAAACCTTTTGGAAAGGAAATCATTTTAAGAGTGGTAATCAGATCTTTTTGGGAGATCAAGATTCCGAATTCACTTTTTGACAACTTTCTTGGTGTCCATTACACTAGAGAAACAATATAGTGTGTGTGTGTGTGTGTGTGTGTGTGTGTGTGTGTGTGTGTGTGTGTGTGTATGTATGTATGTATGTATGTATGTATGTATGTATGTATGTATGTGTATATATATATATATATAGGCAGAGTTTCTTCAGTAGGACTCTCAGCTATTCAGATGTAAAGATATCTTCCAGAACTGAAAGATGGTAGTCAATCCCATTTTAGTCAGAAAATAAACAGAAATATCTATGTTCAAAGTCTATTTTGACACCAAAAGCATTAAAATAGCAATAGCAATAGGAGTTAGACTTATATACCGCTTCATAGGGCTTTCAGCCCTCTCTAAGCGGTTTACAGAGTCAGCATATCGCCCCCACAGTCTGGGTCCTCATTTCACCCACCTCGGAAGGATGGAAGGCTGAGGGAAGGAGGAAAGAAGGGAGGGAGGAGGGAAGGAAGGAAGGAAGGAAGGAAGGAAGGAAGGAAGGAAGGAAGGAAGGAAGGAAGGAAGGAAGGAAGGAAGGAAGGAAGAGCAATAGCAGTTAGACTTATATACCACTTCATAGAGCTTTCAGCCCTCTCTAAGTGGTTTGCAGAGTCAGCATATTGCCCCCAACAACAATCCGGGTCCTCATTTCACCCACCACGGAAGGATGGAAGGCTGAGTCAACCTTGAGCCGGTGAGATTTGAACCGCTGAACTGCAGATAACAGTCAGCTAAAGTGGCTTGCAGTAATGCACTCTAACCACTGTGCCACCTCGGCTCTGCTAAAATCCTGATTGATTGATTGATTGATTGACTAATTGAATTATTGATTGATTATGTGCCATCAAATAGTTTGCATCTGCCAATGACCACATAGATAGATTTTCTCCATAAATGATCTCTACCTGTCCTTTTAAGTCTCCCAAAGCAATCCCTGGAACATTAGTTAAAGCACTTTGTTTAATTTGGTGAATGAAGAAGCCATACAAACAAACAAAAGTTTGTTTTTGTTTTTGTTTCTACTTCTCCACTTTCAGGAAATATAGGAGGATGAAGCCAGGAGGTGCTGCTTTTTGGTCGAATGTTCTTCCAGTAGACTGCCTGCCCCTTTCTGGGAAGCTGATGAAGGCTGAGCCATTCTAATTAAGATTGTACCATCTCTCTCTCTCTCTCTCTCTCTCTCTCTCTCCCTCCCTCCCTCCCTCTCTCTCTCTCTCTCTCTCCTTCCTTCCCTCCCTCTCCCCCCCCCTCTCTCTTTGTTTTGTTTTTACTTTGTTTGTTAGAACTGTTTGGGGTTTGCTTTGCTTTGAACTTTTATTTCTCAGGCTCATAGCAGATGCTCTGAAATGTCCTTATATCATGTAAGCTGGGAAGAGTCAAGCTGACTGTGTTGGGAGATAAATCAAACAAATAAACGCAGGTGTTCCCTTCTCCAACTTCTGCTGCTATGTTGTCTGCTTAGTATTTCTTGTTTGTGCAGCACTGTTGCAATTCAGGTATGGGACTAATGAAAGATTTAGAGTTGGATGCATCGAGAAATATGGCAAAGGGATATATTTTACTTAGGCTGTACAGCAGTTCAGAATAAAATTCTTCTCTTTGGAGTTTTTTTCCCCCCCTGCTAACCGAGAAGTGTCTCTTACTTGGGATCACCTTAACAGAATCCTACAATTATTATATTGATGACAAAGGAAGAATTTCTGTCCATCACTTTAATGCAGGTCACAATGTTTTGATGGAAAGTTATCTGTGCACTTTATTTGCACCACGGTGCATAATGGGCACAGCAGCAATGATTTTATGACCCAGCAGGGGAGTTAACTTTTTATACAGCTACAGACTGAGAGGTGGCTTGCTGCAAATAATATTCTTCAAGAAAAGAGGATGGTTAATTTTACCTGCAAAGGTCATGCAGTCCCCTGAAAATTCTGTGCGCCCATGAAGCTCACCGAGCTCTCACACCGCAGACTTACAGCAGCCCAGCTGCACCACAACAAATCCCAGCCTACTGTTATTGCTGAATGCTTTAGATTTTATGGCAGAAACCACAAAAATGGGAAAGGGCTTGTAGAATGCATTCTTGACTTTAAAAGGTTATCTGTCTCTTGGCATTTGGCTTTTCTTGGATGAAGGTTTGTGAGATATTTATTTGTAACCTCCATGGGACATATTACCTATCTAGGTTATAGAAGGGCCTGTAATCTGTCAGTTTGGTTGGAACGTGGCTTTAGCTATGGAGCTGACCAGGAGGTATTCCCAATATTTGAAGAAACCTAATGACAGTGAGCAAGCAGATGGAGATAAGGTAAGAATGTCTTCCAAGGACAGGGATGTCAAACTGGCGGCCCACAGACTGGATACATCACGTGCATGTCATGCCCATCCCAGCTCCGCGAATGAGAAAAAAACATCACAAAACTTCATGTGATGTGGTGAGCTTGACACTCATGTCCTAGGGCAAAGACCCTGGATCCAGAATACTACAGACAGATGCCTCTAGGGGTAGAACATATCACCCAAAATAGAATGGTTCCACCACAAAACTGCGCTCGACTAAACCACGTCCGACTAAACCGCATAGCTGACGTCATCAACAGGGCGACAACAGCACGGAGACAGAAGCACGCTGTAAACCCTAAACCTAAAATTAACCCCTAAACTTAAACCTAACCCCCCTAAACCTAACCCTAAACCTAACCCTAAACCTAACCCTAACCCTAACCCTAAACCTAACCCTTAACCTAACCCTAAACCTAATCCTAACCCTTAACCTAACCCTAAACCTAACCCTAAACCTTAACCTAACCCTAACCCTAACCCTTAACCTAACCCTAAACCTAACCCTAAACCTAACCCTAAACCTAACCCTTACCTTAAGTTGAATCGGCTTGCTTTCAAAGCACTATTTAAAGCGCCCTTCTTTCTCCACGCTGGCTGTTGTCGCCCTGTTGTTGACGTCAGCAACACGGTTTAATCGGGCGCGGTTTTGACGGGTCACAAAAAGAATAAGGTGTGTTACTGCTGTTGGGATACCCTTTTACAGAATACCAACCCTTTAAAATTGAGAATTTTGTTGGAAACTTGACCACATTAAAAAAAAAAAATCTGCTATAGAAAAATCAAACTATCCATGACACTCATACAGCAGATACTCAAGACAACATCCAGTAGACTTAAGAATCAAACCTTTATACCATGAATGCTATTAATGCAGTGACATTAATTAGGAGGTTGATGGGCCCTCCGTAAACACGTGCTGGAAATGGATGCTCACTAACTTCAGAGACACCTACAAAGATGCAAATGATCCAAGCAATCTTTACATCTCGGTAACTGTAAGAATTATTTTGCTAGGTTATCTCTGTAGCTCTACCTTTTAACTGCTGTCATTGTTTCTGGATTCGATACATAGAATCCTCCAGCATGTGCAGCTATAACAAATTTAAATAAGTCATCGCCACCATAATCTCTATATACAGAAAAGAGAAAGTTTTCATGCTGGGTAATATTCAGGCAACGGCCACATATGCACTTGAGACTTCTGTCTATCATTAAGAGTTGTGAAGACGAACAGCCCCATTCCTGGAATCAAGTGAAATTGTTCTAAGATACAAGCGCTTAAGCAAACTCCTAAAGTTATTGCCAGTGCTACAACACAGAAGCAGAAAAAGGAAGCTGAGCAAAAATTGTTCAGGAGGAAATGAGATATCTCCAAGTGCAATGAGAGAGGTTAAAGGGGGAGCACGGAGATTTTTATCCTTAACAGAAACCCAAGTTTCAGAGGTCACATGAGCCCAAGTTTAATAGGGAGACAAAATGTCTCCTTCCTGTGCAACAATACATCAAAGAACAACTCCTGGATATTTTACCTCTTCAATTTGCCACTCCTGTCTTTTGACTTTCTTTGAAAATTATATGTGCACTCTATCTGAAAGGACTTTTTTTTTACACAAAATATATATATATATTTATAAAAACAGTTACATATTGCAAGGTGTGTAGGGCCCTTCACCTACCAGCAAAAGAGAGAGGGTTGCAAAATTGTGTTGCAAAAAAAAAAAAAAAAAAGCACAGAAGTGAATCTGTCAGCTATAGGGAATTAAGAAGAATTAAGAGGTTCGTTGAAATAGACTTTTAATTATTATTGTATTGGTATGTTAATGCTATGGGAATGATTTGTATTCAGGTCCCCAGATGAAGACAACATACATGTTCTAGAACAGGGAAAACAACTTGCAGTCCAAGCCATACTTCCTGGAGAGAAGGAATAATTGAATAAAGAGTTTGCAAAAACCTGACTGAAATGGCTATATCAGTGATGGCGAACCTTTTCAAACCGGACGCCAGGGACCCATGTGCACACCAGTCACCTGGTCTTCAGGTTCTGCCATGCCAGCTGGTCTTCGTGTGCACCAGAGTGCCAGAAACCCGAAGATCAGGTAGCTGGCACACACATGCACACTGGACAGTTGATCTTCTGGTGCTCCGGCATGCCCGAAGGCCAACTCGCCAGCAAGCACGCAGCGGAATCCAGGAGAGCAGCTGGCAAGAGCATAGACTCAGCATCACGGGGATGTATAATCTCCTGATGAGTATGCATTTTATCTCTCAGCTACCAATGCAATAGGTCTTGATTGCTAGGTGGCCAGAGATGACATGCGCTACTGTTTATCAAGAAAACAAATGCATTAGGATAATCCCAATGTTCCCTTCTATCTGTTCTTATGAAATTACCATACAAAGACCATGGAAGAGAACAATCAACACAGTTTCCACAACAGTAATATTTCAGGTACTTTAATGGTCACCTGGTCTTCGGGTTCTGTCACGCCAGCTGGTCTTCGTGTGCACCAGAGTGCCAGAAACCCCGAAGATCAGGTAGCTGGCACACACATGGACACTGGCCAGCTGATCTTCGGGTTTCGGTGCTCCAGCATGTGCAAAGGCCAAAGGCCAGCTGGCCAGCCAAAAACTTGGCTTTTCCTCTAAGTGGTCATAGAAGAGTCTACAAATAGTCCTCAGCTTAAGATAACAACAGAGCTCAAGTTTTCTGTTGCTAAGTAAGACATTAGTTAAGTGAGTTTTGCCCCATTTCACGATCTTTTTTGTCACAGCTGTTAAGTCAATCACTGCAGTTAAGTTAGTAGAGCCGAGGTGGCACAGTGGGTAGAGTGCAGCACTGCAGGCCACTTCAGCTGACTGTTATCTGCAGTTCGGCGGTTCAAATCTCACCGGCTCAGGGTTGACTCAGCCTTCCATCCTTCTGAGGTGGGTAAAATGAGGAACCAGACTGTGGGGGTGTTGTCATATAACTCCTTGTGTAGGTGTGGCGGTCACCCATGGCCCAGTGCATAACAGGGCATGCGCAGCCACGCTGAACCACACAGGAAAAAACAAACTCCTAAAAGACATAACATCCTGATAGTTCACTCTAGATGTTCCTTACCCCAACGACGCCCAGGATTTGACCATATATAGACAGAACTTCCCTGAGCAGTAGATTAGCAATTGTAGTTTGACAGGCTGTCTTAAATCACATGCTGATTGCTCCTCCTGCCTTTGTCCTATCTCAATAAAAGGGGCTCCCAGAGCCCAATCTGGGTCGCCTCATCCCGAGAAAGCTCGTGTCCGTGTCTTTTCTCAACATTGGCCTCATGGGCGAACCACGCTGATATGCTGACTCTGTAAACCGCTTAGAGAGGCCTGAAAGCCCTATGAAGCGGTATATAAATCTAACTGCTATTGCTATTGCTATTTAGTAACACGGTTTTTAAGTGAACCTGGTTTCCCCATTGACTTTGCTTGTCAGAAAACTCCAAAAGGTGAACCTGGGACTCTGCAACCTTCGTAAATATGAATCAATTCCCAAGGTCTGAATTTTGACCAGTGAGGCATTGATGAAATGTACAATTTTAATTTTTCAAAGCGGTCCCATAGTGCTAAGAAGACAGTGATAAATCAGGCAGATATTTACACAATTGTATCACGATGCTCATCGCAAGAAGCGTTTATCCCTATGGATTAGGCTAGTTATAATTTTCCTCAAACAGCTAAAATAAATCATACTTTTTACCCCCTACTGCACGTACACCCAGCGGTGAATCAGCAGGGATATTGTGGCCCAGAATTAGCTGTTTTGAGCATCAGCTGCTGAGTAACACAGCATGTGCCATCAATTCATCTAAATGTGTTACAGCGGATCGATACTGAATCTGTAAAGCCATTTGTTCTTTGACTCTACATGGCAAAAATCGTCGCCTTAAGAATAACTCAATTTTCTTCATCTCTGCACTAAATGGAACATCAACACTATGAAGAGTAAACAAGCAGTGCTAGCCACAGAATATTCAACAATATTTATGCCTGCAGGCCATGGCAAGCAAATGAATGTTTTCCTTTAAGATATCCCTTCCTTGTCTTATAGCAGTTCGATTTATATACCGCTTCATAGGGCTTTCAGCCCTCTCTAAGCGGTTTACAGAGTCAGCATATTGCCCCCAACAACAATCCGGGTCCTCATTTTACCCACCTCGGAAGGATGGAAGGCTGAGTCAACCCTGAGCCGGTGAGATTTGAACAGCCGAACTGCTGAACTAGCAGTCAGCTGAAGTAGCCTGCAGTGTTGCATTTAACCACTGTGCCACTTCCCTTATTCAGAGAACCAATTTTCACCTATGATTAGAGAGGAAAACGAATACATAGACCAGTGTTTCTCAACCTTGTCAACTTGAAAGTGTCTGGACTTTAACTCCCAGAATTCTGGGAGTTGAAGTCCAGACACTTTCAAGTTGACAAGGTTGAGAAACACTGACATAGACAAAACTATCCATATTTGACAATAAAGCGAGGTGATCTGCCACAAAGTCGTTGGAGAAGGCAAGTCCTAACCTTTCTGAACAGAGCAATATGTCATAATATGTATATAATAAAGTGTTCTGCTATTATGGCAAAATGTCACAGGTTACCCTATTCAAGAAACGTGCAGCTACAAAAAAAAAATATTATCAAATAATGGAGTGCTTTTGCCTTCTTTTTATTTCTATTCAACTGTATGATTTTCAGAAACTGATTGGATGAATCCTTGCAGTTTTCTTGGCAAGGTTTCTCAAAAGTGGTTTGCCATTGCCTGCTTCCTAGGGCTGAGAGAAAGCGACTGGCCCAAAGTCACCCAGCTGGCTTTGTGTCCAAGGCAGGATTAGAACTCAGGTTCTCCTGATTTCTAGCTTGATGCCTTGACAACTGTATCAAATTAATTCTATATATAATAACTGGCTGTGCCTTATCGAATGCCAATTCTTCCTTCTTGCCCTAATATTTTCTCTCCCATGAAGATTATTATTTCCCCGCTTATTTCCCCAATTCATATTCATACCCAGATTCCTGCACAGAAACTTTGCAATGAAGTCAGAGGTGGGTTCCTACCAGTTCACACCTATTCGGTAGAACCGGATCGTCAAATCTACCGAACCGGTTAGAAGATGTTCCACCAGTGGACCCGGAAAGCAGGACACACCTACAGAAGAGGTTCCAAACTTTTTTGAAACCCACCACTGACAAGGATCTTATAAACTTGACAGCTTTAAGACTTGCATGCTTCAATGCCAGAGTTTCTGAATAGCTACTTGGACCCACCTAAGTACTAATTCATAATTTCATATCCGGTCACATGGGCGGCAAGCCACTCCCATCTGGTCACATGGGTGGCAAGCCACTCCCACAAAGGAGGCCACACCCACAGAGTGGGTTCCAACAATTTTTGAAACCCACCACTGAATGAAGTCTAAGTGCATCTAACAAGTAATATTGCAATATTTCTGGCAAGAATTATTTATAGATCTGGTGACAATAATGAATTAGTGAAAAGTGGAATTTAATTAGCTGACCATTTCCATTAATAATTCAAATGGATAAGTCTGATCAGCAATGGTTTGTGAGATCACTGCATGCAGCTTTTTCTCTTTTTTTACTTTCTGTAATTAAATGCTACGTTTTAAAAGATTTGCATCACAGGCAGAATTTGCTGCCTTCAGAAAGTGCAATGTCAAATGCACATACCCCCCTCCCCCCCCCCACACATTTCATGAGCACTGCATCCGAAACCAACATTTTCTGAAGTATGGCAAATTCTAGTTAATAAGATCACACCAAAGATATATCCCTTTACGCAAAACATTACTGAAAGATCACATTTATTTATGCTAAATATGCAGTCCTGGGAACTCACTCGTCAACAGAGATTTGATGTTTACTTCATACAGCGACATGAAGCAGACATTTGTTTAAATACACTGTGACCTCTGATTCTCTGAGGTTCCTCTTTAGTAATACTAGGACAAGGCTGTCTGGCACTTCAAAAACCAGACAAAAGCAGAAGAAGAAATTTTGAAGAATAAAGCAAAGGTGTGGTTACCTTTGCATGCAATACAATACAAAAAGTTGCTTTGTATTACTATTATAATACAATTATTGTATAATTGTATTATATATTGCCTGCTTCCTAGGGCTGAGAGAAAGTGTATTATTGTATACAATTATACAATAGTAATACAAAGCAAATTTTTTTGTCAATTTGGTTTTATAGAGTTCTAGTGCATTCAAAAATAGGAATGGAACAGAAAATAAAAACCTTGATTGCTCTTCCAAAATTATGGAAGAATGGAGAAGTGATGCCTATCAGTCTGTGTCAATATTATCACTTGACTCAAGTAAAGACTTCTTAGCTTTCTTTTAGCTGAAATTTGTCCACCAACTAAATCTATTTCCCCAAATTGTTTTATCTGTGGATGAAAGTCATGGTGTACTCTGTTACTATTCCGTGTGCTGCTCAGTGGTGGGTTCCGAATCCCATTCCAACCAGTAGGATTGGAACGGGCCCAGCATCACCCTCCTGGACCCACAGCTGACTTTAGAACATCATCTGTCAACTGTGACAAGGGGGGCATTTGCCCAGGTTCGCCTGGTGCACCAGTTGCGCCCCTACCTGAACCGGGAGGCACTCGCAACAGTCACTCACGCCCTCGTGACCTCAAGACTGGACTACTGCAATGCGCTCTACATGGGGCAGCCCTTGAAGAGTATTCGGAGACTTCAACTCGTCCAGAATGCAGCCGCGCGAGCGATTGTGAGTGCACCTCGGTACACCCACGTTACACCTATCCTCCGCGAGCTGCACTGGCTACCGATCGGTCTCCGTATACGCTTCAAAGTGCTAGTCGTAACTTATAAAGCCCTTCATGGTATTGGACCTGGGTACTTGAGAGACCGCCTGCTGCCAATCACCTCCCAAAGACCCGTTAGATCACACAGGGTCGGCCTCCTCTGGGTTCCGTCCACCAGCCAATGCCACCTGGCTATTACCCGGGGGAGGGCCTTCTCTGTGGCAGCTCCGGCCCTTTGGAACGAACTCCCCGCGGAGATTCGGACTCTCACCTCTCTCCAGGCCTTCCGGAAAGCCATCAAAACCTGGCTTTGCCAGCAGGCCTGGGGTTGATGAGTCCCCCTCCCCTCTCGACTTGTATGGTTGTATGATTCTTGTTTATTTTAATCACGTGTATTGTGTTTTATGTTCCCTTTTCCCCCCTTTGAGTTGTTCGCCGCCCTGAGTCCCTCCCGGAGAAGGGCGGCATACAAATAAACTAAATCTTAATCTTAATCTCATTGATGTGAGTGGGGTGCGCATGTGTTGTACTTTCCTGCGATGATTCCGCAAGGCTTCGCAATGTTCCAGCTGTTCGGTGGAGGGTCACACAGGCACAGTATGCACCATAAGCATGAACGGAAGCACCAAAGGCTTAAAGGACAGGTAAGCAGCTCGGGCGGGAGGGTGGGCCCTCCGGAGCACCATACCGGATCGGTATCCGGTGCTCTCGGCAGGCTCCAGTACGCCTGTACTGGAGCGTACGGCCTGCAACCCACCACTGGTGCTGCTGTACAGCCAGAAATGACAACTGATGCATGATATGCAGTTAGAATCCAGGTATAAATCCCTGGCTGAAACAGCTGCACAGGTTTCTAATCGGTCTCTATGCTCAAAAGTGATTCAGGCAAAAATAATAATAATAATAATATTCTCAGCTATTGTACAATTACTGCCATTTCTTCCAATTAATAAATGCTTCTCTTTCTGAAAAAGAGAGACATAAATATTTGTATTTGAAATATTGGCAGTAGATGTACACAGACACAAAAACACACACACACACACACACACACACACACACACAATTCAGAACATTCTTAGAATACGACAAGGCAGGTACACAATAAAAGCCTTGCCTTAAGCGCCCCAAGTTTAAAATGCTGAAGGACAACCATTAAAGTACCTGAAATATTACTGTTGTGGAAACTGTGTTGATTGTTCTCTTCCATCGTCTTTGTATGGTAATTTCATAAGAACAGACAGAAGGGAACATTGGGATTATCGTAACGCATTTCTTTTCTTGATAAACAGTAGCGCATGTCATCTCTGGCCACCAAGCCAATCAAGACCTATTGCACTGGTAGCTGAGAGAGAAAATTTATATTCATCAGGAGATTATACATCCCTGTGATGCTGAGCCTATGCTCTTGCCAGCTGCTCTCCTGGATTCTGCTGCGTGCATGCATGCTGGCGAGCTGGCCTTCGCACATGACAGAGCACTGGAAACCCGAAGATCAGCTGGCCAGTGTGCATGTGTGTTCCAGCTACCTGATCTTCGGGTTTCTGGCCCTCTGGTGCACAGGAAGACCAGCTGGCATGGCAGAACCTGAAGACCAAGTGAATGGTGTGCACATGGGTTTCTGGCGTCCGGTTTGAAAAGGTTTGCCATCACTGATATAGCCATTTGAGTCAAGTTCTTGCAAACTCTTTATTCAATTATTCCTTCTCTCCAGGAAGAAGCAGAAGACCATTAGGCCCAGAACTATTAACCAATTTTCAGGTTAACAGCTCCATGTTCTTACTGCCTCGGCCCTTGTTGGTGGCATACACACCTCCTGTAACCAAATTCCCCCTAAGCAAGATCAGGTACAATTGACTGACCAAGAGGAAGAGGTGGGGCAGATCTGAACAATGCCTAATTTACTGTATCTTACTCCGCAGAAGTCTGTGTAACAAAACATAACATAGGCATAACAGGTCAACAATTTGCAGGTTCCACCACAATACCGCGAAGCCCTTATCCGCGGAGACATAAGCGCGAACCCTAATCCGCGCCGTCCGAATCGCTAAAGCAAATGCGACCTTACCGTGCTGACATAAGGGCGGAGGGCAAATCCGCGCCTTCCGAAGCACTCAGCACCCTAAACCTAACCCTAAACCTAACCCTAAACTAACCCTAAACCTAACCCTAACACTAACCCTAACCCTAAAGCAAACCCCTAAACCTAATCCTAACCTTAATTTAAATCAGCTTTCTGCCGCCGCACTGTTTTAAAGCGCCCTTCTGTCGCCGTGCTGTTGTCGTGGAGGTGATGATGTCGCGGCTTTAGCAACACGGTTTTATCACCACTATTTTGACGAGCACGGTTTTGTCATGCCACGCAATTTGCAGACCAACAAAACACAGAAAACAACCTAATGGCGGCGGTTGTGTATCTTGTTTAACACTTTTTTTTCCCAATTGATATTTTAATCATCTTGCATGTTTTACATTAATACTCTGATCATCCATTAAAGTGTTGCATATTTAGGACTTTAATCCTTTAAAGAAAAAAGTGGCAAACTTACAAACAGAATTCTTGTGATTGTTGTCTTTGTTGGGCAACATCTTGACGCCTCTCGATTTCAGCTCAATCGCCTTTTTCACTGTGAAAGAAAACAAAACAGTCACACCCAGACTCCTGGACATTTTGTTTTTCATACAGAAGAAAAACAACAACAACATTGCCCTCAAGAATTCTTCAAGTTCATATGAAAAGGCATCAATGTGTTTGCCCGTAAGTAAATATTTCATTGTATCACCTTTTGAAATTAGGTTTGTGGGGAATAATTTTTCTTCTATCCAAAAATTCTCAATTGCTCTACTGCTAACTTGCAGAATATTCATTTATGGTATGTGAAAATGGATACAGATATTGCAATCGATTGTAGTAAATCAGACTCAAAAGTACAAGATACTAAATGGATTGCCTTTTTCCTCTCATGCCGTTTTGGGGGGTTTTTTTTGGTGCTTGCAACCATTTATGCACCACAATGAATGGACAATTTTGAAACTTATTATTTTTGTATAAGTGATCAACAGGAAGAGCTGAGAAATGTACTTCCTAGGTGACATGTCTTAAGCAAACAGCTCGGTGATTGCATGGAGCTTAAGAGACACATTAACCAAATGAAGTATGTATATCATCAATCCCTTTTCAGTAGGAAAAAAAAAAAAATTCTCAGAGCAGAGGGAAAGTGGATGAGCTAACCCAATGTAAGACAAAGTTACTTAAGTTTTCCTCCCAATTTCTATGTTTTATGTGGTGCCCACGTGCACCAATTGCGTCCCTACCTGAACCGGGAGGCGCTCACAATAGTCACTCACGCCCTTGTGACCTCAAGACTGGACTACTGCAATGCGCTCTACATGGGGCAGCCCTTGAAGAGTGTTCGGAGACTTCAGCTTGTCCAGAATGCAGCCGCGTGAGCGATTGTGGGTGCGCCTCGGTACACCCACGTTACACCTATCCTCCGCGAGCTGCACTGGCTGCCTATTGGTCTCTGGATACGCTTCAAGGTGCTAGTCGTCACTTATAAAGCCCTACATGGTATTGGACCTGGGTACTTGAGAGACCGCCTTCTGCCAATCACCTCCCATAGACCCATTAGATCCCACAAATTAGGCCTCTTCCGAATTCCATCTGCCGGCCAATGCCAGCTGTCGACCACCCGGAGGAGGGCCTTCTCTGTGGCTGCTCCGGCCCTCTGGAATGATCTCCCCGTGGAGATTCGGACCCTCGCCACCCTTCAGGCTTTCCGTAAAGCTGTTAAGACCTGGCTGTTCCAGCAGGCCTGGGGCTGTTGAGTTCCACCCCTACTCGAATTGGTTGTGCTTGTTGTGACTTTTTAAATTGTTTTGTATTATTGTTTTGTTCTGTTTCTACTCTTTTTGTATTTTTGACCCTTCCCTCTTGGTTTGTCAGCCGCCCTGAGTCCCTTTGGGAATAGGGCGACATACAAGTCGAATAAACCACTAAACCACTAAACCACCACCTTTTTCTCTTTAAACATTCCAAACATTTATTTAAGCATTTTATTTTGCCATTCAGTCAGAAATACTTTTAGGGTTAGCACCTAGATCAGCAACACAATCTCCTTTAACCATCTAAAATATACTTCACAACAAGAAAATGGGAGCCAGAAGGGAAGAGGGAAACATGTTAACATCTTAACTCAACAACCCTTCCATACATTGAGAGTCCTTTCAATGCCTCCAGGGGAAATAGACACAAGATGCTCACAGTAATCATTTGAATCTCTGTAAGGAGGAGTTGCTTGTTGGGAAGAGTAAACTGAAAATACTCATCCTTCCCATTCCCTATAGTTCTCTATTTTCAAATACTCTATTTCAGAATTGGTTTTTCTATAGAGAAAAAGGCAATTATCAGTCGTTTGTATTTCTAATCAACAACTGTTGAAATCTATGCTGGGGGGGGGGGCTTTTGGTCCAGCAAATTTTAGAAGCAGGGATAAAGTTTTCTCCCATTTATCTTTCCTGTTGTAGCCTTTCTTGTGATTCCTCCATATTTTTTCTGAAAGTTCCCAATTTCATTTTATAGAGTTCTCTGAGCCGAGGTGGCGCAGTGGTTAGAGTGCAGTACTGCAGGCCACTTCAGCTGACTGTTATCTGCAGTTAAGCGGTTCTAATCTCACCGGCTCAAAGGTTGACTCAGCCTTCCATCCTTCCGAGGTGGGTGAAATGAGGACCCAGACTGTGGGGGCGATATGCTGACTCTGTAAACCGCTTAGAGAGGGCTGAAAGCCCTATGAAGCGGTATATAAGTCTAACTGCTATTGCTATTGCTCTGGCTTTTTAAAATTGTGTGTTTTTTTTAAATCTGCTACTATACTTATGTCAGCTCAATATATGCCTGCTTAAAAAAAATCTGATGTTCTGGCCTGATGTGACAACTTATCTTTTATCAGAAATTAAGCCAAGGGAGTGTTAAACAAAATGCAACAGTGTGTTGTATTTTCAAAGTGATTTGATTGCTTTAGGTTGGCCAGATTTTGGACACAATGGTGTAGTGAAAATAGTACCATAGTCCAAAATATTTTTTTTTGCCGTAAATTTCTTCCAGTAGAGTCTTAAAGTAATTCATCCATCAAAGATAGATAGCACAGCTATATACATGGAGGATGGAATTTTTGGTATTAAATATTATGGATGTTTAGCTAAAACAGGATATGAGGATTTGATGTCAATGGAGGATTTTACAAACAAGTAAATGAAATGCTAGCATGTGGTTATGGATTAAATCTTTGGCATAGTTAAGGATGAAAGATGTTTAAATAACTGTAGTCAACTAAAAGTGGAGGTATGATGATGTCAATATGGTAAACATTTGAGTTAAGATATTTGAATTAATATGAATTAATGGAAGAGATGCACAAAAACATGTTGTAACCAGCTGATATACTTTTTTTATAATATCTACCTGTGTTCTTTTTTTTTCCCCTGCCCTGTTTTTTGTTTTTTGTCTTTTTTGTGTTTTGATTTTTTCTTTTCCCACTGGTGTGGGCATGTGTTCTTTATGTAACAAAATAATAATAATAATAATAATAATAATAATAATAATAATAATAATAATAATAATAGATAGATAGATAGATAGATAGATAGATAGATAGATAGATAGATAGATAGATAGATAGATAGATAGCACAGCTCTTTATCTCCATGGTGGTGTCCAAATTGGGTTATTAGAAAGCTATGTGTCTCTCCCCCCCCCCCCATACAAAAAAAAAGTATACCAAGTCACACCAGGAATTGGCTCAGGATCATTAATGAAAGCAGCACTGTAAACATCTTCTGATATCTTAGTTACAAATTGATCTGCCCTGGAAATTTGTTTTGAACATGTTGCTGCTCGTAAGCCATTTACCAAAGTAGTTTCTAGATGTTGGTTGGTGTATTATTAGTTATATTGGGGTCGTTTTGTGCTAGTTTCTTTCTGCCTGTTGTCCAGAATAGCAAACCTTAGTAAACCTTTTGAAATGAATAGATGACCCAGGGATGTTCCATTAAAAAGCCTTTGAAATCAGAGAACTCTGTTCTTTGTGGATGGTGAAGAGGAGAAAGCAAGGCCGACAGTTTCCTTCAATGTGCTTGAAATTCCCAAATGGCTATTAATGATCTCGTTATTGAATTTCATAGGAGACATAAAAGCATTGTCATTTTTTTTTTTAGATTGTTGTCTCTATGTGAGGCACAGAGAGGGACAACTTACCAAAAACCTTCAACACATTTCCTACCATCCCGATTGTCTTGTTGTCTGTCACCTACTGAAAAAGGGTCTTTCTTAATTGTTAATGATACCTTTTCAGCCTTGTTTCCTGCCTTGGTTGATTATCAGCATCAAAAACTCAGGAGGACAATCTGCTCAGAGGTGGGCTTCAAAAAATTTAGCAAGTGCTTCTTTGCATTGCTTCTAGATCAACATGCATGCTCCTATTCTCAGGTCACGCATAACGCCATATAGAAAATTCAAATAATCCTTTTTTGAGGGGTGGAAATAATTCACACAGCTGAGTGAACTAACATGTTCTAATCCTCTCTTGTGCGGGGAGACATTTGGTTTGCCACACGTGACATTTTTACTTGGTTCAGCGCTAGCACCATATTAGTGTTTCCAAAACCTCATTCTCCTTAGGCAGACAAGCTGATTGCCTTTTGGCTCAGCTGCGGCACAGACCTTCTGTCTTGCCTGGCTGAAATTCCCAATTTGTGGGAGCTTTGCCTCCGAACGTTGTTTTCAGAATTTATGAGCAGATTTCAAGGACAACCTTATCAATCCAGATCCAGCTTTAAACCCGCTAGTCAATTTCTAGTTTGTCTCTCTCTCTCTCTCTCTCCCTCTCTCTCTCTCTCTCTCTCCCTCTCTCTCTCTCTCTCTCTGTCTCCCTCCCTCCCTCCCTCTGTCTCTCTCTCTCTCTCTCTCTCTTTCTTTTAATGTCCAGCTTGTTCCCATTTATGTAGGCAGCCTGGGCTAAAAAAACCTCTTGCCTTCTTCTACCTCCCGGTTGCTGGATTCAAAGATTCGTTTCCCTACAGACTCCCACACAGGTTCACCACCGTATCATAAAACCATGATTACAGTAGCAGAGAAAGACGCTTGCTGCAAAATGCTGTGTCGTGTCATTATTCGAGATAATGGAGACAGCAGAATGGAAGAGAAAGAAGTGGAGAAGATAGCACAACACAAAGGCCTGCGAGTAGAAACGGAACACCTGTGACTAAAGAAGACAAAGGTTGAACTCCCAAGCTCCATTTTCACTGGCAGAGGCCCCGTGGTGTGATCCTTCACTATTTCCAGGGTGGCCTTGTGGGCCCAATCTAAGAACCCCGCAGGCTGGATCCGGCCCTCGGGCCTTGAGTTGGACATAAAAGATCCATTATGCAATTCCCTTAACCTCTTTCCCTCATTGCTGAGTGTTAAATGGATGTCTGTGCATTTACATGCAAGCCTGAAGATTTATGGTTTCATCCCAGAAAACTCTTAATGGCTAATTTCTTCTCACCTGCCTCTTTTTCCTACATCCCACAGAAAGCAAAGAAATATGACAGATTAAAATGCTGAATAATATTCTTCCATTTAAATAGCAAAGCCCAGGAAACATTTAAAAAAAATTGGGACAGAAAAATACACACCACATAAACACTTTTATTTATTCAAAATATTAATTAAAATAAAGTACAAGGGAAGGAGAAGGTGAGGGAGGGAAGGAGGGAGGGGGGATGGAGGGAGAGAGTGAGTGAGAGGGAGAAGAGAGAGAAAGAGAGAGAGAGAGGGGTGGGAGGGAGAGAGAGAGAGAGAGAGAGATGCTCCTTTTAAAAGATGTTTTCATGGATGTTTCCTTGCCTGATATCATAAGCAATACTGGCAATTACTCCCTTTGTGTGGAATTTATTATTTTATCCACAGCCAATCAAGTCTGCAAACTGCCCGACTCTTTAATATCCAAACACTGCTTCTTTCAAACGTTGGTTGACTGAGAATAATAATAACCAGGAAGCCTTTCAAAAGGGCACAGGAATGTTCAGGTGCTCTTGCGTGAATAGAAGGATTTCCCACAAGGTCTCAATAGGAGTGTTAGTAGTTTAGTGGAAACTTCTGTATATATGTGTATATATATGTGTGTGTGTGTGTGTGTATGTATATATATATATATATATATATATATATATGTATGTATGTATGTATGTATGTATGTATGTATGTATATATGTGTATATATATATGTGTATATATGTGTATGTATGTATGTATGTATGTATGTATGTATGTATGTATTGGGTATGGCTAGCTGATGAGAGCTAAATAGCTTGAAATAGATCTATACTAGTCTCCCTTTATTTATTTATCAGCATAAATATAACAAATGTAACAAAAAAGGCAACAGTAAAAAATATTGGGTTTCTGTCTGGATGGACTCTTGTGACGAGCCTAATGACAGAGAGTGGAAGTGTGACCTTCCTCCCATACTTGGGCATACCAGGGGTTGTGACTTTAAGTATATACCTCCCACCCTGGTACCCCCCGCTGATAAAGGAGTCGTTCTCTGTAGCTCAAAAAGGTTAACTCCCTGCCTGGGAGGCAATGGAGCACAGGTTCGATTCCCAAAAACTTGGGTATGGCTAGCTGATGAGAGCTAAATAGCTTGAAATAGATCTATACTAGTCTCCCTTTATTTATTTATCAGCATAAATATAACATATATATATATATATATATATATATATATATATATATATATATATATATATATATATATATATATATATATATATATACATACACACACACACACACACACACACACACACACACACATACATGTATACATACATACATAAAACAAATACGTGTCTGCGTGCCTGTGTGCCTGTGTGTGTGTGTGTGTGTGTGTGTGTGTGTGTGTGTGTACACACTCCCTCCCATATTTGGGGCATACCAGATGCCTTGACAAAACATCTAATCATTCCCATGGCTCAGTTGATAAGGGAGGAGAGCTTGTGGCTTAGAGGTTATTATAACTGCCTAACATGTAAATAGCCCAGGTTCAAATCCCTGTAAGGGTATGGCTAGCTGATGAGAATTAAATAACTTGAAATAGATCTATACTAGTCTCCCTTCATTTAGTTATCAGCAAAAAAAAAAAAAAAAAAAAAAAAAAAAACAATATCTATCTATCTATCTATCTATCTATCTATCTATCTATCTATCTATCTATCTATCTATCTATCACTATAACTTTGTTGCTTATCACTATTGATCTTTGTACATTGAGAGCTTATGCTCCGGAAACAAATTCCTTATGTGTCTAATCACACTTGGCCAATAAAGAATTCTATTCTATTCTATTTGTATTGATGTGTGCTTTTTATGTGTATAAAGGGAATCTGTACACATTTGCTTTCAGAAGACTGCTCAGCAGTGCTGGGATTCAAAAAAACAATATTAGTGGTTCTGTGGGCGTGGCTTGGTGGATGTGGAATGGCTTGGTGGATGTGGCAGGGGAAGGATACTATAAAATCTCCATTCTCTCCACACTCCGGGGAAAGGTTACTGTAAAATCCCCATTCCCTCCCGATCAGCTGGGACTTAGGAGGCAGAGAATAGATGGGGGCAGAGCCAGTGAAAGGTGGTTTTTACCGGTTTTCTTAACTACTCAAAATTTCTGCTACCGGTTCTCCAGAACTGTTCAGAACCTGCTGAATACCACTTCTGCTGCTCGGCCTATGTGTAGTTTTTAACAGCTTGTTTTTGCATGACCTGAATGGTGCAGTTCACATTTCAGAAAGGTTTTTTTCCCTAAATTATGTAGTTAGAAGCTGCCCAATGCTCAGTCCCTTAGTAGATAGCAAAATAAGAAAGATAAATTGTTCCTGAGAGCTCTCTATCCCCACCCTACTGGGGGGAAGGTTTCACCGCAGGCTTCTTGAAAATAAACTTGCAAAGGAGGGTGAAAGGAAATAACAGGACTTAAAAATCGAAATTCAACGACTATGGCACAAACCAGCAGTGATAATTCCAGTGGTAATTGGCACACTGGGTGCTATTCCAAAAGCACTGGAATTACATTTAAAACAGTTAAAAATTGACAAAATCACCATCAGTCAAATGCAAAAAGCCGCACTGCTTGGATCTGCACGCATATTACGAAAATACGTTACAACGTCCTAGGCCCCTGGGTGGGGCCCGACTAGTAACCAATGCCAAATCCGGCGAAACAACTGGCCGATGTGATACAATTGTATAATAATAATAATAATAATAATTAACCCACATGATTTATTTGTTATAATGTAGCTGCTCTTTCTTTACTTACTTCTGGGTACTACATAAAAAATATTATTTTGGGAAGGCAATTTTGTGGATTTATGGTTTCCTGATTGGATGGTTGAATTATTTTATTTTAATGTTGAGATTATCTTAAGCTACAGTTACTGAGGAGTCATCCCAGGAGAAATAGATAAGTTGTCCCCCAACAAAAGCAGAGAGAAACCTGATTTCAGGAGGGAATTTTTGTCAGAGATTCCTCTTCCCACGTGATAATTTTGGCAGTCCTTATCTCACTACTGTCAGAGATTCAATGTCAGAAGGTAAAAGGAAAACCGAAACCGAAGGTTGCATGTCACAACTCACAAACTCCACTCTTTCACATTTGCCTACTGACTTGAGTGCATGCCCACAAGTCACATGATTTAATATATGCCTAATTCCTGTAGATTTTGGTAAATTGAATTCCCTGCTATTGTAAATGAATTCTTTCCTATTGACATTAAGTAAGTCAATGTATAGTGTAAAGCAAAACATTGAAAGGAAAATAATGTAGCCCTGGTTTGTTTTCCCTCTTTTACGGTGTAGACAGATTCTCAGTTCTCAGAGATTCTTAACATCAGGGCAGTTAAGCCTAAACTTTGTCTATAGTAAAGTATTTAGTAGATAATATTCTTCAAGGTACGTGGGCAAGTATGCCCATCTGGGATTGTTAATATCTTTTCATTGATTCTTATTCATCCATCCATCCATTCATTCATATCCTGCCCTTTTAATTTTTACAAATAAGGCAGCAAGCATACTTTCTGTCTCCTGTTTTACCCATAATAACCCTGTGAAGTGTGTTAGTTTGAGAGCATGATTGGCACAAAGTCACCCATCTTTCATGTCTAAGATGGGACTTGAACTTCCACTTTACACGGGAAGTTTACAATGTAAAAAACAAAACAAAACCCCCAAACCCTTAAATATGGTTATAAAGTCAAACCACTAGCACAGATGATGGGAATTTGCACACAGAGTTTAGCCAATAAGGAGTCAGAGATAAAATTTCTGGTTTGGGAAGGCATGGAAAACCGGAAATAAACCACAGCAGGGCTTCTGATATAAAATTTGTCAGTTATAGTGAGGAGACAGATATCTAAGAGAGAACATTCTATATTATCTAGTAATAATTATGAGGACGTAATTGAAAATCTGGGCCCTGTATATTATCTGTATTTATCTTCTGTTTAAGGCTGTGTAACAGTTCCTTAATACATGAGATCACTTGAAAAGATTCAAGATGTTACTGCTATGACCATGCTTTTGCTCATAGCTCTTCTAATTATAGAATTATAGAGCTCAGGTGGTGCAGTGGTTAGAGTGCAGTACTGCAGGCTACTTCAGCTGACTGCTA
The DNA here is from genome assembly GCF_009769535.1 of Thamnophis elegans. Classification (NCBI taxonomy): domain Eukaryota; kingdom Metazoa; phylum Chordata; class Lepidosauria; order Squamata; family Natricidae; genus Thamnophis; species Thamnophis elegans. The sequence continues at coordinate 2,638,088 of NC_045544.1, forward strand.
GCTGCAGTTTGGCAGTTCAAATCTCACCGGCTCAAGGTTGACTCAGCCTTACATCCTTCCGAGACAGGTAAAATGAGGACCCAGATTGTTGGGGGCAATAGGCTGACTCTGTAAACCACTTAGAGAGGGCTGTAAAAGCATTAGGAAGTGGTAAATACAGTAAGTCTAATTGCTATTGCTATATTGTCCTACCTTAGTCTTGAAGTCTTCTGAATCTGTCTCCTCAATGTAATAATCAGTTTTATTTTATCCCAAAGACAATCCTTCTCAACAAAGCAGAAAATCACAATTGACTGCCAAATATTATCATTGATTATTACCATGTGTTTGTGTGTCTAGGAAAGGGTGCTAACTCAACAAATTATGCCAGACAAATCAGTTTTATCTTCAACAACCTGTTTCAAATGAAAGCTGAAATTTGTGCCTTGAGAGTGACCAACAATATTTATTTATTAATTAGACTTATATACCGCTTCATAGGGCTTTCAGCCCTCTCTAAACGGTTTACAATTTTTTTAGCAAATTGAGTCAGCAACTTGCCCCCACAGTCTGGGTCCTCATTTCACTTACCTTGGAAGGATGGAAGTCTGAGTCGACCTTGAGCCGGTGAGATTTGAACCGCTGAACTGCAGATCACAGTCAGCTAAAGTGGCCTGCAGTACTGCACTCTAACCACTGCGCCACCTCGGCTCAGTTAGGTATCATTTCAACAATAGGTATCATTTCACTTTCAATTAGCTCCAGAGCTACTGCATGTGAGAAGCAACACTGAATAAAAGATACATTCTCAATATTACAACCTTTACTGGCAAAGGTGGCCTACAAAAGCACAACCAGAACGGTAGCATAATCTCTTTTAATCGATCTTTCAAACATCTGAAACTAAATTAATTCTGAAGATCCAGTTTAGATCAGATGGCTTTCTTTGGACTATTAGCTCTACCATTTGCTACAATATGCTTGTTTTCCCATAAAGAAGTAACGATTCTTGGTTCATCAAATAGTAATACAAAGATTGTCATCTATCTAAAGCAGTGTTTCTCAACCTTGGTCACTTGAAGATGTCCGGACTTAAACTCCCAGAATTCCCCAGCCAGCATGGCTGGCTGGGGAATTCTGGGAGTTGAAGTCCAGACATCTTCAAGTGGCCAAGGTTGAGAAACACTGATCTAAAGAGAAATTGCACAGTCATAATCATCTCAAATCCTCTTCGTTCATAGCTTTGTTTTTTGTTTTTTAATCCAGCTGAACAATCTGCAGAAAGGTTGATTCAGTTCCACTGTTGAATTCAACAAACTCAACAAGATTAACCTGCGTATATCACTGCATATATTTTAATGAATTTCAGTAATTTGGCGAACATTGGCAAACATTAAGCTAATTTGAAAAATAGCCATATTACCTAGGGCTTGGATAATATAATCTCTAAAAAGTGATTCAGAGCATGAGGAGGTATATTCTCAGCAACCTTTTAACGCGAGTATGGAAACTTGGGAAAAAAGGAGCGGCTGTTTTTTACCGCTGCAAACAGATGCCGAGTTTGCTTATTGGAGTCTGAATTGAAAACGCTGCACAACATCAATATTTATATTTTGTTTTGCTTTGACTATGATGTATGATTGCATCCCCACTGACTTATGGCCTCCCAAGAAAAATGTCAACCTTGCCCTGACACCATCCAGAAAAGAAACAGCTCTGTCCTTCATAGATGCTGCCCTATTGACAAGTTGCTCTAAGTTAGCGAGCCAAGAGGAATGCAGTCTGGCTTCATCCATCAGGGGGAAAAAAAACAACAATTGCTATTCCAAAAGTTATGCCATCAAGGGATGTTAGCCAAGCTGGATCTGCCAAAGGCTAGCTTATAGATGACCACTGCATTCTGGCCTTAGAGAAGTTTCTCCTTCCTTCCCTTCTCCCCCACACTTTTATTTAAAAAAAAAAAAAACATTTTCATCTTCTGAGATTTTAATTGCTGTGCACCATTCTAGGAGATAATTATTGTCTAAAATGTAGGATTTTTTTTAAAAAAGGACATAAGACAAATGAGCTATCAATATGAGAGAGATCGGCATTTTGGATCATGTATCAGACGAACAAACGATTGGGACTCTCACATTGAATTGAAAACTTTATTTGGACAAGTGTGGTTAGACACACAAGGTGTTTGTATCTGGTGAAGAAGCTCTCAGTGTGTTAGAACTACATAATTCATACGCAGTCAGAACCCAACAATCACACACAGCATAAGCCCTTTTATCTGAAGAAAACAGTCTGGCTGAGATCTACACATTTAAGTCTCACCGGGGTAAATTGTAAGGGTGATATTGTATTCCTTCTCTATCCCTTTTTATTTAATTTGTTTCTTCACTTTTACATGTAGTTACATTGTGGTGTTTTTTATGTTTTATTCTGAATATTTTGTTTTGTATTTTGGTATGGCCTATATGCTAATCAGTAGCAAAAAAGGAAATGATTATCAATATGTCTCCTACATGGGTGATTGTTTCAGTATGCCATTTCAATGATGTGGTCCACCTCTGTTTTCCATTACTTCAGAGGTAGGTTCCTACCAGTTCACACCTATTCGGCAGAAACGGTTCGTCAAATCTACCGAACCGGTTAGAAGCGGTTCCACCAGTGGACCCGGAAAGCAGGCCACACCTACAGAAGAGGCTCCAAAAAATTTTGAAACCCACTACTCACACACACACACTCACACTCACACAGAGAGAGAAAGAGAAAGAAAGGAAGAAAGAAAGAAAGAAAGAAAAAAGAAAGAAAAAGTGAGAGAGAGATGAAAGAAAAAAAGGAAAAAGGAACAGAGAGACAAAAGAAAGGAGAGAGGGAGAGAGGGAGAGAAAGAGAGGGAGAGAGAGAGGGAGGGAGGGAGAACACATGACCGGCAAGCCACTCCCACCAGGTCACATGGCCGGCAAGCCACTCCCACAAAGGAGGCCACACCCACAGAGTAGGTTCGAAAATTTTTTGAAACCCATCACTGCATTACTTATAAACATGTCATGCCTTCCATTGTAGATATTTGTCATCTCATAAAATCTGAATCTCTAGCAAGAACAAGCTTTATGAAGAATCCCTCCATGTGGTTTCAGATAATTTTAGCCACGTGACTTCAAGGAAACCAACTGTCCATAGAGTTTGCTAAACACTTCAGACTAATGGCTTACACAGAGTGATTGTGTTATTACAGATAATCAACAGGACTATCAGTCAGAGGTGCTACTTCAATATGTAAAAATTCATTAAGATGCCCATAAAATTAATTGGAAATGTTCTATTTCCTTCAATCATCATTTTAATATTATCCATTTTAATGATTCCGCCTTAGGTCTGCTCCCTGGCAGATAAATGTCCTTTTTTTTACAGTGATGTGAAAATAGTTTAGTATACTGTATACTCATGTATAATCTATAAATAAATAGGAGGTATAATCTATCAGATTATAAGGGAGTCAATTTGGTATAATGTTACAATCTATAAATCCTGGAAAAAAGACCTAGTTTGGTTTAATGGTGATGGTACTCAGATAGAAACCAGGAGATTGTGAGTTCCAGTCCTGCCTTAGTCATGAAGGCCAATTGGGTGACTGAGCCAGTCACTCTCCCTCAACCCAGCCCACTCCACAGGGTTGTTGTTGAAAGGCAAATAGGATGGAAGATCAGGTATGTACACTGTAGATTAAAAATGAAAAAAAAATGGGATAAAAATCTAATGAATGGTAATCAGTGATGTCATCAAAGGAAATGATCAAAACTCATGGAGTGCAGATTGATTGATTTATTCATTTTCTTTAGCTGCCCATCTCAGTCAATAACTCTGGGCATCTGACAATTAAAAATATATGTATTATCACAAACTCTACTGGACATAATATCTTATTAGATTATTTCCTCAAGAAAGGCTTCTTGTCATGACTAAAGTTAATGCTTAACATAGTCCTCTACTTGTTTGTAGCTGGTAACCCTGGGACGGGACTGGACTGGATTAAAAATGAATACATTTTTTGGAACCTTCTCTTTTGATTGCATTTAAAATACATGAAGCACTAATTAAGATTGACTTTCTCTGAGTTTTTTAAATCAGTATCTTAAATATAGGTGGGGAAGAAGGGAGGGAAGATAGCAACATTTGGAAAGTTTCAGCCTGTTTTTCCAAAAGTCAAGAGCCGAGGTGGCGCAGTGGTTAGGGTGCAGTACTGCAGGCCACTTCAGCTGACTGTTATCTGCAGTTCAGCGGTTCAAATCTCACCGGCTCAGGGTTGACTCAGCCTTCCATCCTTCCGAGGTGGGTAAAATGAGGAACCAGATTGTTGGGGGCAATATGCTGACTCTGTAAACCGCTTAGAGAGGGCTGAAAACCCTATGAAGCGGTATATAAGTCTAACTGCTATTGCTATTGCTAAGTCAAATTCATTGCAAATTTACCTACCTCCGCTTCACATACACAGACATACAAAACTACCTCCAATTCTTAAGCAAACAAGTTAAAAAATGAAGTGGCAACTGAAGACAAACACACCTTCACAACAATGGTAGATTTGTGCAAAACATGTCTTGCAAGGGACAATCAATTAAGTCTGGGCAAGTCCACAGCAGCTGCTCTAGAAATGCCCAGAAGATAATCTACAATGGTTAAGTTCTGTTACTAAAGAAAAGGGACACTGGCTCCAGAAAGACTGGGCCAATTTATCCATAAACCAAACACTTCCAGCCACAAGTTCCCACAGAAGGCTGGAGCTGATGGGATTAAAAAGTAGAAAAACGAAGACTCCTAAAATCTACATTCTCCCACTCAAATTCCAAGGACAGGACATGATCTTTAGGATGTAGCAGGACTTACCCACCACCATTAGAATAGCAAAAGACACAATGCTCACTACATTGCACAACCCCCTGGAGCATCTCAAGCTCAAAACACCATAACCCTGTAAAGACCCAGCCAATTTGTCAGCCACCCCAGAAAAATTCTGCTGTCCCTAAAGTTTCTGGAATCTAAATAAACAGAGACCTTCTGTCCATGTGGCCTGCCTCCATTTTATTTTCAGTGTCTTTCTCCTGGTTTGGAACGGGACAAGATTTTACTTCAACAATTGAAAATGTACTCCTGAGCTTACAAGTAATGACCCCACATTTCTGAGCCATGCAATCATGGAGTTATCTAGGTAATCCCCAACCACAACTGAGCCAAAGATTTCCTTTGCTAAGCAAGACAGTTGTTAAGTGAATTGTGTCCTTTTTTCCAAACATTTTGCCACAGTTGTTAAGTGAATCATTGTGAGCTGTCAAGTGAATTGTGTGATTGTTAACTGAATCTTTGACTTTGCTTGTCAGAGATGCTGGTTGGGAAGATTACAAATGGTGATCTGTTCTGTCCCCCCTTCTCGGCTCGTTAACAAACGGCAGGCAGACAAACTTAAAAGGAACTCTCTTTATCAGTTCTCGGCTTGGACTGGCTGCGAGCCCAAAAATAAACAGAAACAAAGTCTCTTTCAAGCAGATAACAGAATGCAAAACAACTCTTACAAGCAATGCACTTCTCCAAGTGTAGCCTTGAATCAGGGTTACAGGAAAACAAAGCACTTCTCCAAGTGTATCTTACATAAACCACGACCGATGATCAATCAATGTTGAACGAACCAAGGAACGTTGACTCCTGCAACCAGGGCATGGCACCATCCGTCCTTTTATCCCCAGAATATGCCCCTAATGAGCCCCAGCTGCACAGTTAATCTTGCATCCTGAAAAGACTCACAGAAGACGTCTGCTGAGTCACAACAGCGATCACATGTCATCAAGACAGTGCAACTATCATAAATACATAACAGTTGACCAACACCTGAATTTTGATGACATGACTATGCATCCAAGATTGGTCATGAGTCACTTTGTTTAGTGCTGTTGTAACTCCAAACATTACTAAATAAATGGTTGTAAGTTGAGGACTACTAGGTACTGCCTTATTATGGTAGGTGTTGCATTAAGTCTGAAGATCAAGGGGGGAAAAAACAAAACTTCAGGTTAATTTTAATAAACCCAGAATCCTAATTTTATTTTATTTTGCATTATTTTGAAAGCTGCAGACCTTAAAATATTAATATTAAGTGATTCTGAGAGGCAGTATGATAAAAAAAATCCTTCATCGTTGTCTAATGGGTTATGCATGTAACTAAGAAGAAGCTGATGGGTTCATTGAAACAGCTCATTAAAATGTTTCTGCTGTAGATTTTCCAGACCCCAGGCCCTTTAGATCAACCTAAATATTTTTTTACGGCAAGCTGGATAAATTATGAATCAGAGAAAACACTTGTATTGAAATGACAACCTTCATATGTTGAGGAGGACACTCATCCACTTTGAGTGATGAGGCTGAATTGCCTGTTATTTTGCAAAAGGAAGATAAGTCAAACTGTTAGTCTGATCAGCTATAGCTGTGATGGCAAACCTATGCCATTGCTGCTGGAAGTGGCCAGCCATCGCTCACTGCTCTTCCGGGTTCCCACGAGCATATGCACACCTGCCAGCTGGGAGTGCCGGGAACTGGAAGAGCAGCTCCCAGGCGCACCCAGCCCTAACCCTAACTTCCGGTTGTAGCACGTGTAAGTCTTTTTTTTTTTAAGGAAAAGCATCCACATTTAAAAAATAATAATCTTTAGAATAGTGGTTTGAAATAGCAAGTAATTCAGGGGAAATTATCTAATTCCTTTCTCGAACCACACTGAAATCAATTTATCTTGTTATATAAAGCAAAACAGGGTCTGTATTTTTTCAGTTTAACACCTTGCTTGATCCCCTATCGCGCCATCCTCTACATGCCTTTGGAAGTCTTTCACATAAATGGTGTGGAGTTTGTCCTTTTATATGAGTTTCCTTAAACGCTCTTTCCAAAAAAAAAACCATTACATTTCATGAAGTTCATTTTGTATGTTAGCAGAGACAAATGGGATAAGGAAATCAAAAGCACCTAGTGACTATACTACTGATTGATTTCAGATTCCCAATTCTCTCTCATGTAGAGGGAACAAAGTAGAAACAAACATTATTCTTGCTGTCAAGAATAATGAGGAGTTTTGGAAAAATAAGAACTAATGTTTCATCCGAAGAGATTTTTTGTTCTAACCATTTCTGACTTGTACCTCTACGATGTGGCGAGAGGTTTGCAAGCTTCACACAAAAAGGCCAAAACAAGGACATAGTGGCTATGTCATGGGGATTAATTTTTAAAAGAAATACCACAGAAATCCCAGGGTTCTTAAACAAAACTCAACCGGATTCCATTTCTGGAGTGAGAATGGTTCTCGATCCATGTTTGCAAGGATCTGTTTGTTTCCCAGGTGGGTAAGTTCGAAGGAGAGCATTTCAGTCTCAACATTTATTCCATCAGGTTTAGAAAAAACATATTTTTTTTTCTCCTGATAGAGTCCTGTGTAATTCTTACCTTGGAACTGAGCGTTAAACCCTTTCCGTCTGTGATTACTGTCAGAAGTGAAATGGAGCCGTAACCAGTTTTTACTGCTGATAACAGGTGAAGGCAGATTCATGCCAGTCAACCTAAAAAATAAAATATGTGTTCACTTGAAAACAGTAAAGCAACTACCAATTTTGTCTGATTATTTTGATAAAACACAGTTTAGAGACTAAGGCATATTCAGCATGAATAGAGATAACATTCAGTACTATATTCTCGACATCTATGCATTATTCTCGACAATTCTGACCCTGTTTATTGTATTTTTAATTCTATATTTACATGATAAAGAAAGCATCTGATTTATATATGCACATTATGAAAAAAATGTACCCACACTCAGCCAAATTTTGAATTTTCTAGTTTTGAAAATGAGATTTCAATCCACAAACAATCTAACTTTGCATCTATTGTTGGATTAATTTCACATTGTATTAAATCAGGTCAATAAATAAACTAAATATATATATTGACAATATGCTATACAAAATGTAACTTAATGAACAAAATGTTTATTTGGGCAATATCTTATTGAGCAAATCAAACATAAAAATCAGGAGTAAGAAATTTGGAATACCCCAAAATTGTCTGTTCATATTGCTAAACCCCCAATATGAGATTAATGAAACTGGTAATACATCTTGAAGAGGTATAGCATGAATTACAGATATCAATACAAAATGTGGCCCACAATTGCTAGCTATATTGACTAAATTTATTAAAGTGAAAGTTACTTTGCATTCAGTAAAAAAGCTACGGAGGTAAATCTGTCTAGCAATCCTGAAAAAAATTAAAGCCATATTTTGATGAAAACATTTTATTTTAGCCTTAAGATATCAGCACTTTTAGACTGGATCCTAAGAACTGTCTCTAAGGAATAACTCAGTGGTGGGTTTCAATTTTTTTTAGAACCTCTTCTGTAGGTGTGGCCTGCTTTGTGGGAGTGGCTTGCCAGCCATGTGACCAGGTGGGAGTAGCTTGCCAGCAATGTGACCGAGTGGGAGTGGCTTGGCAGTCATGTGACTGGGTGGGAGTGGCCAACTTGTAAAATGTGGTGAAACTCACTTAACAACGCTCTTGCTTAGCAACCAAAATGTTGGCTCAGAAACTCTGGCATTTGAAGCACGCAAGTCTTAAAGCTGTCAAGTTACAAGACCCTTGCACCCCTAACCCTTTAGGATAATACCCCAGGGGTGTTCAAAGTTGACAGCTTTAAGACTTGTGGACTTCAACTCCCAGAATTCCTCCTCCAGTCATGTTGGCTCAGGAACTCTGGCATTGAAGTGTGCAAGTCTTAAAGCTGTCAAGTTACAAGACCCTTGCATCCCTAACCCTTTAGAAAAAATCCCCCAGGGGTTTTCAAACTTGACAGCTTTAAGACTTGTGGACTTCAACTCCCAGAATTCCTCCTCCAATCACGTTGGCTCAGAAACTCTGGCATTTGAAGCATTCACATCTTAAAGCTGTCAAGTTACAAGACTCTTGCACCCCTAACCCTTTAGAAAAAAAAAACCCCAGGGGTGTTCAAACTTGACAGCTTTAAGACTTTAAGGTTTAGAGGCAGGCAGGGTGATTGGTGAGCCAGCCAAAAAGTGAGTGGCGGGTGGGGCAAGCATGGTGCGGACGGGCGGGGGGAGGGAGCTGGAACCTGTACTAAACGGCATGGTAGATTTGTGAAAACTCTTCTATAGAAAGGGTTAGAACTGGCAGGAACCCACCCCTTGAATAACTCCATCAAAAGAATCACAGTTTACCACTTGCCTATAAACATATTCAGCAAGGAAAAAAATATTGAAAATAACCAAATGTGATAATATATTAAACCAGACAAGACAACCATTTAGAGGCACAAAAATGCTAAGTCTTTGCTATCATCTATTAGTTGTCTTATTAAAGTCCAGAGTTCATTTATTTACTGGCTTTTTTTTTCATGAAGCAAAGGTTAAAATCATAATGTGTAAGAATATATAGAACAATATAAAATCAAGAACAAAATAGAACAATATAAAACATAATTTTGCTATGGAAATTTTGACTTCGTGTATATCTTTTAAAGCCTGAAAACGAGCTGCAGCTTATTTCGCTTTACATAAATCTAAAAGGGAATGAATCATATAGCCTTCAAGATATACTTTTATGTATAATATTTTTTTTAAAAGTGAAGCATTTTTTTTAAAAAAAATACAACCTTTATTGCAATAAAGGGATCCTATTTAAAGAATGGGATCCCCATATAATATTATTTCTTAGTGCTACTGTATGTGACAGTTATCCTTGACTGGCTCCTAAATATTTACATTCAACAATTTTGTATATAATTTTATTTACAAGGGACAAGAGAATGATTTGTCAAAGACTGTTTTGTATTGTGGTAGCTTGTTTTGTGTGTGTGTGTGTGTGTGTGTGTGTGTGTGTGTGTAAACAAAGCCATTAGGACTTTTAAGCCATAATTTACAGTTTAGCGTTATGTGTGAACAAAATCCCTGTGATTGCTCAATAACCAATTGTTAAAACACTGCATCTCAGCTTCAAACCCTAACACACTAGAAGATAAAAGAATTTCTGGAGACATTCTTATTTTAGCATACTTCATCATTACATCAAAATAGGGCTTTCGTAAATGAGGAGATATTTCTTTTATATTTAACACTCTTTCCTTCAAGACCCCTTATTTGCATCCTTACTCTTGTAACACAAAAGGAAAATCAGAGTTTGCTTTATGAATATTTTTCTTCCAGCAATAATCAAATAGTTAATGGAAAGACCACAGATAGAATAAAACAGTCAGAGCAGGAGAATGCAGCAAAATCATTGAAAGGTGATTGGTCATTTTGGAGGATGTATTTTAATTTTCCTCGAAATAGGAAATGACTTTGATGGATTTTGATGGACTCTTTGGCTAGTATTAAACAGACCAGAACCTTATATAGATTCCCCACCTCCTTCACCACCAGCTATATGACAGACAAATAACTTCACAAATTTAAAGAACACCAATGGTGCACAATAGTGGTAATGCAATAAACAGCACACCTGTGAGTTCTTCATTCCCACATATGATCTCTCAATACAATACTATGTTTCTTGCCCAAAATGGTTGCTAGTTGAGAGTAAAGAACCCTTCAGGGAAGTTGTTGTGTAAATCCTTCCTTCCTTCCTTCCTTCCTTTTTTTTTTTTAACCTGGAGGACTTTTGCTTATATATACTAGGCATTGTAGTTAATATAATGAAGCCATGACCTCCTTTGGCATCTGTAGGTGCACTGAACTCAATTCACAAATACATAAATCCTGACAGGAATAACAACGTAAATCATATCCATAGGCTGTTTGCGTGGAAAAGCCAAATACAAAAAGGGTATTTTGCAAATATCCCATGCAGATAAACCAACTCAGCATTGTCATATTTCAATTTGTTGTTGTGAGTGCATAGTAGAGTGCAGGTTTAGGCCTTTTGGCTTCAGGAATCCAAATATATTTAAAATGTATAAATATTCATTTTAAAGGATATTTTCTTCTCTGCTAAGGAAACTAATACTTCCTTAATTGAATTACTTTTCATCCCAAAAGAGGATTATCTGCGACTGTTTTCATTTTTGCAATCAGAATTTTTAGGTCTTATGGACACAATAATACGTAACAATACATTCATGCATAATACTAAAATGTGTGTTGTTACGTATTATTATGTCCATAAGACCTAAAAATTCTGATTGCAAAAATGAAAACAGTAGCAGATAAATCTTTTGGGGATGAAAACACTAAAATGTGTCTTTTATTTTAGGGACCTTGGAATTACAGTCATTCCTTCGACCATAAACTGGATTCAGACAGGTTTTTCTTTGACTTACAAAATTTCGGTTGCTAAGCAAGACAGCTGTTGTGAGTTTTGCCCCATTTTATGACCTTTCTTGCCAAAGTTATTAAGTGAATCATTGCAGTTGTTAAGTTAGTGACATGGTCGTTAAGTGAGTCTGGCTTCCCCATTGACTTTGCTTCTCAGAAAGTTGTAAAAGATGACCCATGACCCCGGGACATTGCAACCGTCATAAATATCAGCCAGTTGCCAAGCAGCTGAATTTTGACCATGTGATCAGTTGTAACTGTGAAAAATGGTCCTAAGTCACTTTTTTCATTGCTGTTGAACTTTGAGTGGCCATTAAACAAATGGTTGTAAATTGAAGACTACCTGTACCTCCGAACACTGTTACCTTCCCACCAAAGGTGGTTCCTATTTTTCTACTTGCATTTTTACTGCTTTCGAACTGCTAGCTTGCCAGAAGCTGGGACAAGTAACAGGAGCTCACTCCATTGCGCAGCACTAGGGATTCGAACCACCGAACTGCTGACCTTTCTGATCAACAAGCTCAGTGTCTTAGCCACTGAGCTACCATGTTCCTTCAATATACCAAGCCAAAATCAGACAATGATTTTGTGTTACATGTGAAAGCAGCTATACTCTACTTTTGTGTGAATATGTTTCCCTAAGTGTTGCTGGATTGTATCACTTTTGATTTTGGGGAGAGAAATGGAAAAGAGGGAAATAAAATATATCAACTCTTATTTTTTTAAAAGCTGTTTAATAATTTACTTGTAAATTCCCCCATAAAAATAAGAATATAAGAAAGAACTTTATTCTGGAAAGTTTCTTCCTAACAGGCATCTTAATGACAAGCCGAGGTGGCGCAGTGGTTAAATGCAGCACTGCAGGCTGACTGAAGTTCGGCAGTTCGGCTGTTCAAATCTCACCGGCTCAGGGTTGACTCAGCCTTCCATCCTTCCGAGGTGGGTAAAATGAGGACCCCGGATTGTTGTTGGTGGCAATATGTAAACCGCTTAGAGAGGGCTGAAAGCCCTATGAAGCGGTATATAAGTCTAACTGCTATTGCTATTGCTATTAATGTTAGATATTTTTTTTTTAATTTGAGAAAGTGGAGAGTGAGCATTGAACACTGAGATCGATTAAACATAAAACCAAAGAGGTTCCTACCACCCTGATAGATGAGAGTTTGCATATTCCTGGGTGGATTTGAAAACATTTTTTCTTTAGGGAAGCAGCGATAATGGAAGAACTACAACTATCTGGTGGAAGGTTTGCGCAGAAACGTTCCTAGATCATTTCCTGACATCTACACCTAGGAGACTATTTGCTTAATCACAAGGATTGATAATGAGAAATGTTTCTTGTGCAGAGCCAAAATTAGTGACAATTTAATTGTTCATTTATGTGTGTGTGTCAAAACTAAGAAGCTACCAAAATCTTTCAGAGCTCAGTGGAGGAAGCAGGAAATCTAATAATTTTTCCCATGAGTGCTTGGTTCTTCAAAAGCGTGACCTGACAAATGCGCGCACGACAAAAGCGCACCAATGAAACTGCGGCACAAAAACTGCAACATCATCAATGCGGCCACAACAGCGCACCAACAGCAGCGAAATTTAAGTTAAGGTAAGGGTTACGTTCAGGGTTAGGTTCAGGATTAGGTTTAGGGTTAGGTTTAGAGTGCACTTCTGTTGGCACACTGTTGTTGGCGTGCTTCTGCGCTCTTTCGTCGGCACGATTTAGAACTCGTGGTTTTCTTGCCGCGGTTTCGTTGGCCGCGCTTTTGTCGAGCACGCATTTGTCGATGAACCCTTCAAAAGCAGTTAGAACTTTCTGTATCTTACCCGGTGATATCAAAACTATGACCTGTGTGTCACATTGCCACGTTGGTTGTGACTTTCCAGCAGAGTCAAATTGGGCATTTTCTGAATGTTTCCCACACCAAGCCCAAAAGGTTTGGCCTCACTGATCTAAGGTTGTGTTTGCGTGTAGGCAACTTTAGCAACTTTCATATGGAATTGTTGAGTGGTCTAGTTTTAATTCTAAGTGAGTTCTGCCTGCCATGTATGGCAACTTAAAACCCTATAATATATTTAATCTAAAAGAATAAGTTTTTTTATTACACAGAACTATTTAATTATATAATTTAGTACATAATAAATTAATATCAATAATAGTTCTGTGTAATAAAAAAACCTCCCCTGAATTGATTCTATTATTCTAGATCAGGTGTGTCAAACTCGCGGCCTGTGGGCTGGTTGTGTCATGTGCTGGTCCCGCCCCCACCTGGTTTAGCGAAGGAGAAAAATGTCCTGATATGTCACATGATGCCACCGTGACGACACAAATTTGACACCCCTGTTCTAGGTGGTCCTTGAAAGGAGATTGATATCCAGAATACATAACGGCCATGAAATTCACCCCGACCCCTAATTCGAAGTTGGAATTTCCCAATTTTAATTAATACACTAAATATCTGTGTACAGTTGGACATTACAGATCTAAACCTTCGTTGATGTATTTCATCTATTGCCTACTGAAAGTGGAACATTAAGCTTGAGGATGTAACAAATTGATTTTTTTTTATTGTTCCAAGAAAGGATATTAGCTTCAGGCTCTTAGGATGAAAGTACATGTGGGTTTGCATGGTTTTTTTGCTTGTTTATTTGGACAAGAATCTGTGTAATGTCCTATAAAGGTAGAAAGTGCCCATAAATTTAAAACGCACTGAAGAACACAGACAGTTAAATCTTCATTTCTCCTGTTAGACAGTAAGTATAACTAAGGAGAAGTGCCTTCAGTCCAATGCTTTTAAAAGACTGCTCAACTTGAATATCTTGATGGGTAAGAATATTTTAGCAAAACACAAAACATCACCGCTATTCCGTTCAGATCTGTTATTTGGATGAAATCCAGAAAGAAAGAACTTAAGGTATCAGACAATATTGGACAGCAGAACAGATATAATGGCAACAGTTGTTTATATATATATATATATATATATATATATATATATATATATATATATATATATATATATATATATATATATATATATATATATATATATATATATATATATATATATATATATATATATATATAAGATTTTTTACAACCCCTGGTAAGCCCCAATTATGGGAGGAAGCTAACTGCTTCCATCATCTGTCCTTCGGCTCGTCACAAGAGTCCATCACGACAGAAACCCAATATTTTTACTGTTGCCTTTGTTATATTTGTGTTTTTTTATTTGTGCTGATAAATAAACAAAGGGAGACTAGTATAGATCTATTTCAAGCTATTTAGCTCTCATCAGCTAGCCATACCCTTACTGGGATTTGAACCTGGGCTATATTGCACACTAGGCATACTAGGCAGAGATCTTAGCCATTAGGCCACAGGCTCTTATCCGTTTACAAGAGTCCATCACGACAGAAATTGGGGCTTACCAGGGGTTGTAAAAAATCTAATAGATACCTTTTACCCTGGCTTCGCTGATAAACGGACTGCGCCACCTCGGCTCATTTCAAGTCACACAGTAGGAAAATGGTGCTTTCCTCTCCAAAATCTGCAACTGTTCTGGCTTTATTGAGACAGTCAGCAGATATATTTAAATAAATTCATATTTTTACTGTTCATTTTTATGCTTTTGCCATTTTCCCCTGGATGGCTAATTTCTAATTAACCTAAAGGTAAAGGTTTCCCTCACACACATGTACTAGTCGTTTCCAACTCTAGGGGGCGGTGCTCATCTCTATTTCAAAGCCAAAGAACCAGCGCTGTCTGAACATGTCTCAGTGGTCATGTTATCAGCATGACTAAATTCCGAAGGCACATTAATGTTGTTACCTTCCCACCAAAAGTGGTTCCTATTTTTTTCTACTTCCACTTTTACATGCTTTCGAACTGCTAGGTTGGCAGAAGTGGGATAAGTAACGAGAGCTCCCTCCGTTACGCAGCACTAGGGATTTGAAATGCCTAACTGCCTATCTTTCTGATTGACAAGCTCAGCATCTTAGCCACTGAGCTACCGTGTCCCTTGTAATTTCTAATTACACCCTATGAAACTTATAGTAGCAGGTAATCAAACAAGTAAGATTAGGAACAATGTAAACTGCTTAAAGTTTGTGTAACGGCAAGAAGCTGAGTTCAATGCAGAGATTTTACTGACTTTTTTTTTTCTTTTTTCTTTTTTTTTTAAATTTCCTTGGTTTTAATATATTTCAGACTGTGTTTGATAAAAAGCTATACCGTGTACGGGCTCTGGGAAGTCGGGGGGGGGGAAGGGAGGTGGGGTCATAGTGGGGAGGGGGGAGGGGGAAATATAGTATGTGCTAGATTTTAAAGTAACATGATTGCACTTGTATACTGTTGCTTTTTTAATTCTAGTGTAAAAATAGGAAGCTGAATATATTGATAGATAGTAGAAATACACCGAAGGGAGGAGCAGAGGGAAAGAAGAAAGAGGGGTAGAGAGGGTGGGAGAGAGGATTGGAGGGAGGGTGAGAAGGAAGGGAGGGAGTGTCCTGGGAGAGAGGAGTGATAGAGGGGGAGGGGAAGTAGGGTAGAGGGGAATGTTGTAGGGGAGAAAGGAAAGTTGGAGGGGGGTGAAAGAAAGGGTGTATGGAGGGTTGAAGTGGTATATTGGGTTTGTATTTTGGGGAGTATTTTTGACAAGGATGGCTGTGTTTATTGCTCAATGTTATATGGCCCCGGTTATGCACAGTATATATGTGACTGTATGGAATGAAAATGAAAATAAAACATATTTGAAATTGAAACTTATAGTAACCTTACCTATGTTTTTAGTTACTGCCATTTGCAGGGGGGGGGGAAACCCTCTTAAAAAATTAACTTTACACTAAATATATATTTATTTTCTTAAGAAAACAAAGCACTACTGAAATAGAGGTGGCACCAAACATTCAAATATTAATCCTTTCAAATGAATTATCGTTATCTTCTTTTAAAGTGATCCTCTTACAAAGACTCCCTCTTAATAGACAGTTTGTATTATTTTTCAGCATGGCAGGGAAAGTTGAGATACGGACCTCGCAGCTGTGCTTTTCAGAATGAGGTTGCTTTTTCCTCTCTCTTTTTTTTTTTTTTAAAAAAAATGCCTTTATTATATTTACAATAATGATATCAATGATAACAGCACAGCTGTAAGTCTCTTTGTAGAGTTGCCCCCCAGAATAGGAGGCTTTGTGGAAAGAAGACTAGAAAAGAAGAATACTGATTACAAAGATGAAAATAGCTAATTAAACTACATGTGTGTATTTCACAAAATCTTTTATGCCTGACATAAAAATTTAACACCTGCCCGGGCATCTGTTATTTTGAAGTTATATTGTTAGGAAGCTGAGAGTATTTCTTTTCATGCTAGCTTTATTAGTCACGGAGACACCCAAAGGTATTTGTAATTACTTGCACGGAAAACTTTAAAAGTTTGCGAGATACATATTTTTTTTTGCAAATACAGTAGCAATCATCCTGCAGCCCCTACTGATTCTTTTCATCCTGATATCTGCGGGCTGTATGGAAATACCCTGATATTGGTATAATAGGCCAGTCACTGTAAAAGAAAAATACATGGGGATATGACCTAATGTATCTATTTCCAGCAATATAAAGAAGAAGAACAATAGGAATTAACAAAAGCACCGTTCCCTGTCTTTGTCATTCTTTGAATGTCCGCTGTGCCTGATTCTGTTCTTTTATTCCTTCCAATGGGTGGTTTTGATGAAAGAAAGATAGGTAGTGGGGATTGTGAATTGATAAGAAGACCGAGTAAACATTCTCTATTAACAAATCATTAAATATAACTTGGTATTAATGTTTAAGAACTAGATCCCCCCCCCCCCCAGGGTTGGGTTAAAAAACCTGAACTGGCAATAAGAAATCTTAGCTAAAAAAAGGAGAATTTTATAGAATTTTTTCAAAATGATTTAGGATTACTGCAATTACTGTTATGCAGATGGTGATAAAATGCTCTGATATGACTAATAGTTCGTTAAATATTGCATTACTACCGGGGTGTTAAACTCAAGTTGTCACGTGACGTATCCGGACTTTTTTCTCCTTCGCTAAACCGGGCATGAGTGTTTGCCAGCCCATGACCCATCTAGCCTATAGGTTAGGAGTTTGACAGTCCTAATGTGTTTCCCCGAAAATAAGACAAGGTCTTATTTTCTTTTTACCCACAAAATATGGTTTGAGCCTTATTATCAGCGGAGAGCTTATTGTTTTGGGTCTGCCGGGCGGCTGTTCTCTTGCGAGCGGGCTCAGGGGTGAACAGCTGTGTTGTGCTGTCGCAGCAGTGCAACACAGCAGCCATGAAGCAACCACACTCATGAGTAGCCACCCAGCAACCCCCCTTTCCAGCCGGGCACAGCGCCATTCACTGACCTAGGGGTATCGCCAAGCCACATGAGATCCTGTTCTCCACCACCCGGCTCCTTCAGCTTGGCTCCTTTGAAATGCCAGTGAATGGTGCTCTGCACAGCTGGAGAGGGGGGTTACATGAGCGACTGCTCTGTTCCCGCTCATGCACCTCCCAGCCCCACAGAGCCAGAGCACCTACACTCCCAACAGCGCCACCGCCACCGCCACCATCCCAGCATGGCTTTTTCCAAACTGAGTCTTCCAGCAGTGGCCGCTCTGGGCATACGCTCTATGGTTGTATGCTCAGGGAGTACGCTCTGCCAGGAGCTGGCCCACAACCATAGAGTGTACACCCAGAGTGGCCGGGTGCGGGGTTCTCCAGGGCAGTGTTTCCCAAACTTGGCAACTTGAAGCTGTCCAGACTTTAACTCCCAGAATTCCCCAGCCAGCATTCACTGGCTGGGGGATTCTGGGAGTTGAAGTCCGGACATCTTCAAGTTGCCAAGTTTGGGAAACACTGGTCCAGGGGACTTATTTGTGGAGGAGGGCTTATATTTTTGCCCACCAGAAAAAATGTAGCATAGCCTTATTATCAGGTTCATGTCATATTTTCAGGGAAACACAGTACTATTTATTGAATTAAGAGCCGCGGTGATACCGTGGTTAGAATGCAGTACTGCAGGCAACTTCTGCTCAGCTGCCAGCAGTTTGGCAGTTCGAATCTCACCAGGCTCAAGGTTGACTCAGCCTTCAATCCTTCAGAGGTTGGTAAAACGAGGACCTTGATTGTTGAGGGCAAGAGGCTGACTCTGTAAACTGCTTAGAGAGGGCTGTAAAGATCTATGAAACAGTATATAAGTCTAAGTGCTATTGCTATTGCTAATCCATATCTGTTTTCAAATGATTAAATCCTGAAATGCATTTACTGTGAGGGAAAGAAGGGTTACTGATCTTAAAAGTGGTTATGAAAAGTGAAGAAAGCTCTTCAGAATATGCTCTTTTCAAGTACACAAATCCTGCTAATTGGTCACTTTCACTGAAGTCAAACTGGCTTGTTTCTCGGGGACTCAAAGGAATGGCGAATCGCCTCACCCATTACCAGCCAACTCTTTCAGATGACAATAAAAGGAACATAGAATGGTGATCTATGTGCAGGGGCTTCTCACATAAAACAGATTTAATCTCTTCCAGTGACATTCTTATGGGCAGATCAATCTAGAACAAAGTAATTCAATCAACTTGCCCCAGTATTTTGCCACATAACAATTTCCTCAATAATTGTTCTGGTTATTGGATATCTGAAGATTTGCAGACTGTGCAAAAAACATGAGGAATACTGCAGAATTTAAATGAAGAATAAAACAGAGATATAGATTTTGCATACCAGTTGTGTATGTTTTTTTTAAAATATACACTCATTTATTTTATTAAACCCTAATTTAAGATTTCAACTGACAGTTGTTAAAGACTGATGTAATTAGTTTGTCCAATTCATTATCTAAATAATTTTACACTCTCTGCTCCTCTTACCATTTAAACAGGGAAGAAGAAAAACCGTTGAAATCCAATTTTACAATAATGTTACTTCAAAAGTTAGAATTATTTGTTCTCATAAGAGAGGTTTTGTATTTAATTTGCTTTATCTTTATTTGAGTAACTGTGTAATTAAATACTTTCTTCTTTACATATTTAATGTAACACACATTATGTACCAAATTTGTGGACTCATGAATCATAAAGTACAAGGAGGAGGGCCTTCTCAGCAGTAGCCCCGACCCTTTGGAACGAGCTCCCCGTGGAGATTCGTACCCTCTCCACCGTCCAAGCCTTCCGCATAGCCTTGAAGAACTGGCTCGCCCGTCAGGCCTGGGGATAGGATAGTTACCCCTCCCGAATGATGAATGTATGTTGCTTGCTATTTTATTACTTGTTTGTCCTAATGTCTGTATTTCCCCTTCCCAGTTTTTGTGTGAGCCGCCCTGAGTCCCCTCAGGGAAAAGGGCGGCCTACAAATTCTAATAAATTCTAAATTCTAAATTCTAAATTCTAAAGTGAAAAGGTGCTAATTTCATGCATGTTATTACTTTTCTCTTTGTTTCTCCATTTATGCTACAGAGACTGTTGATTACACCCATGTCTATCATAACAGTCACATAAACTAAGTACTGCAAAATGTTCTGATGATTCTGTAGCTTCTCTTTCCTCCAGATTGATGGGACTTGTGGCCTTTGACTTAATTTCCAGAGATTTTACGTAATTGCACATATTCAATACAATTCTGCCCAGCATCTTTATTGAAAAGCTGACTGACTTGGATTTTTCCCTCTTCCATCTGTGACTAGATCAAAGATTTTCTGAGGGATCGGCCACAAACAGTGAGGGTTGGGTCTTTCATTTCCACCTCCCTGCAGCTTACCACCGGCTCCCCACAAGGCTGTGTGCTCAGTCACTACCTGTATACATTGTACACACATGATTGTGTATCATCTGACCCATCTACTGTGATCATTGTACTGTACTGGGTCTTATTACCGGTGGAGACAAAACAGCGTACAGGGGGAAGGTTCAAAAACTATCCACACAGTGCTTAAAAAAAACAACCTGCACGTGAACATCAGCAAGACCAAGGAGATGGTGTTGGACCTCCGGAGGAAGAGAGAGGAACCTGCCCCACTTTACTTCAAAGGAGGCTGTGTAGAGAAAGTCTCCTCCTTTAAATTCCTGGGAGTCCATCTCAGTGAAGGCCTCACCTGGAAAAACAACATGATCCAGGTGGCCAGGAAGGCCCAACAGAGACTCCATTCTCTTACATAAAAACAGGGTAGAACAACAACTGGTGACCTCCTTTTCCACAGTAGAAAGCGTCCTCACTTATTGCATCATGGTATGGTATGCCTGTTTGACAGCACAGTTAGAAAAACAGTACAGAGGGTGATGAGCACAGCACAAAACATTGTGGGCTGCCCCCTGACACCACTAGATGAAATTGCTTGGGCTCAATGCCTTAGAAGAGTGAGGAAAATCCTCAGGAATGACTCACACCCTGCACAGCGCTTCTTCACCCTCCTCTCATCGGGAAGGAGATATAGAAGCATAGCCAGCTGCACAAACAGGCTGAAGAACAGTTTTTATCCATGGGCTGTCAGACTCCTGAATGTGAAATAACATCATAGCTAAGTAGTATGATGGACTTACAGGGCCGGCGCAACATGTAACATGTTCACACTGGTGCAATAGGACTGGGTGCTTGTTAATATGATTTATTAGGTTAGGGATTTTGGAGGGAGTATTCACTGGAAGTTGTATTGTGTTGGGGGGTGCACTGAGGGAGCTCAACCAACCTCATTGTACATATGTACATTGACAATAAAGAATAATAATAATATTATTATTCCTTAGACCAATTTTGGAAATCTCTGACAAGACAAGCTTTGAGTTATTTCTCCTTTCTCCTTAGAAGTTTTTCTCAAACTTGGCAACATTTCCTTACCCAAACTAGGTAACATCATCAGTGCTAGAACTAGAACTAGGAATGAAATGTCTGTAAGAAAACAAGGAAGCTCAGAGAGCACAAGGACCTCTCAGGCCAACTCTGAGTTACAAATATTCTCCTTTATTTGTTTGTTTGCTTATTTAGACACCAGCCAAGACTAGCAATAGCAATAGCAATAGCAGTTAGACTTATATACCGCTTCATAGGGCTTTCAGCCCTCTCTAAGAGGTTTACAGAGTCAGCATATTGCCCCCTAAGAATCCGGGTCCTCATTTCACCCACCTCGGAAGGATGGAAGGCTGAGTCAACCTTGAGCCGGTGAGATTAGAACCGCTGAACTGCAGATAACAGTCAGCTGAAGTGGCCTGCAGTGCTGCACCCTAACCACTGCGCCACCTCGGCTCTTCAGAATGCTGCTATTTCTACTGTATGAGACCTACAAGTCCGTTGCCCACCCTATTTTGAATAAAGACATCATCTTACGAGATTTATATTTGGCTAATTTTTTATATAAACAAACCAATTCACTTTAATGATTGTTTGATTGTTGCTTACTTTGCAAAACCTGGACAATGTAGTTCCGGGGGGGGGGGGTATAGTGCATAAATAATTCTGATCGACAGCATATAAAATTATTAGGCATAAAGCATAAAACTTTATTGGAATATTTCTATACTGGGGAAATTCTCAGATATTTTAGGGCATGCCATGAATATCTGCAAGTCTATTTGATAATTGATC
Organism: Thamnophis elegans; assembly: GCF_009769535.1. NCBI lineage: Eukaryota > Metazoa > Chordata > Lepidosauria > Squamata > Natricidae > Thamnophis > Thamnophis elegans. Next base: position 2,660,007 of record NC_045544.1, read on the forward strand.
TAGTAGGTTGACTTTAATTAGGGGATGCAGGATAATTTTTTATTTGGTTCTCAAATTAAAGTCACTTGAAATAATTCTTAATGATAACTGAGCCCAACAGCTTTGATATCTGAATGTAATCACCAAATGCATTAATCTCAAAGAGTTGTTTTTCTACTATAAACTCTACTATAAACATCGCTAATAGAAGATCTGCTCAGGTGTCATAACAGACAGATTTATGATAGATCAACATTTCTTACGTTAGGGAGAAAATTGGTGTGTCCTGGAAAATGTGAACCATGACTTTTAAATGAAAATACATACAGAATGCTGCTCTCCTTTCTTTCAATGTTATTTGTGTGCAAATGGATTTTTAGCACTTTCAAAAGTAAAACCACTTATTGAAACAAATGAAAAGCTCAAAACTCCAAGAGAAAGTAACGGTGAAAGTGAAAGCACACTATCCCTGCTATGGTCCCCATTACTGAGATTTTAATTCCTCTCTGTGTTACTCTTCGTTCTTTTAAAGTAGAGCAGGAACTTGGTTTTATAAAAACAAATTCTTTCCGAGTTCTTGAAATAGTTCATTGCAGCAAATCTTCTATATTTGCTTGAACAATTGTTCACAGGAAGCATAGCCCCTTCCTCCTGAGAAATGTTCCCCATTCTAACTTTCTTTTCCCCAAACTTCTTGTTTTGTTTTAGTCTAAATACTATGGCAACCTTGTTGAAGTTCGAGGGAACAGATGAGGCATGAGGCAGCTGAGGTAAGCAAACAGCTATTTATTGAGTAACAGCAACAGTTAACTATATACAGAAAGAGAGTTCAGCACTAAATACTATGGCAACCTCACTAGAGAGGATCTTTTGCTGCTGACACTTGTTAGGGGAATACTTTACTAGCGTAATTAGAAATTGATATAAAGTTGAATTGCACTGAAGCTCAAATAACACTGGAACATGGGCTGATGGAAATTTGCAGAGAAGCTCAGGGATGGAGGAACTGATAAAGCAAGCATACACTGAAGAGTAATTTTTGCCATATTGTGGATGATGTTATGAGGCAAAGTCATCATACTAATGAAGATTTAAGCTCTTCTCGTTCAAAGCATGGCAAAATCAGTAAAAGAAACAGAAAATGTCTTGACAGTTAAAATAGCATGCAAGCCTCCGCCTGTCCTTTCCTCCTGCTTTACCGTTACTTCTTAGGTAAGTCAACTGCATTATGAGACTTAAAAGAAAGAGAAAATGCTGGGCTTTATACGTACAGTTGCATTTCAAACTTTAAAGTAACTGAGTGATATAGAATTATCCCTATATATCCCTATATAGTGTATTTGTATGTGTGTGTGTGTGTGTGTCTGTCTGTCTGTCTGTCAGTGGTACGTTGCAGGCAACTGTACCAGTTGCAACGCGATCCGGAACCCACCACTGGTGTGTGTGTATGTGTAGGAGGGATAGGGGGTGGGAGGGAGACAGAGAGAACTGATGTGTGTATGTGTAGGAGGGATAGGAGGGAGGGAGGGAAGGAGAGAGAGAGAAAGAGAGAGAGAACTGGCATGTGTGTATGTGTAGGAGGGATAGGAAGGAGGAAGGGAGGGAAGGAGAGAGAGAGAGAGAGAGAGAGAGAACTGGCGTGTGTATGTATAGGAGGGATAGGAGGGAGGGAGGGATGGAGGGAAGGAGAGAGAGAGAGAACTGGCGTGTGTGTATGTGTAGGAGGGATAGGAGGGAGGGAGGGAGGGAAGGAGAGAGAGAAAGAGAGAAAGAGAGAGAGAACTGGCGTTTGTATGTGTAGGAAGGATAGGAGGGAGGGAGGAGGGAAGGAGAGAGAGAAAGAGAGAAGAGAACTGGTGTGTGTGTATGTGTAGGAGGGATAGGAGGGAGGGAGGGAAGGAGAGAGAGAGACGAGAACTGGCATGTGTATGTGTAGGAGGGATAGGAGGGAGGGAGGGAGGGAAGGAGAGAGAGAGAGAAAGAGAGAGATAACTGGTGTGTGTGTATGTGTAGGAGGGAAAGGAGGGAGGGAGGGAGGGAAGGAGAGAGAGAGAGAAAGAGAGAGACAACTGGTGTTTGTATGTGTAGGAGGGATAGGAGGAGGGGAAAGAGAGAGAGAGAGAGAAAAGAGAGAGAACTGGTGTGTGTGTATGTGTAGGAGGGATAGGAGGGAGGGAGGGAAGGAGAGAGAGAGAAAGAGAGAAGAGAACTGGTGTGTGTGTATGTGTAGGAGGGATAGGAGGGAGGGAGGGAGGGAAGTAATGACAGTAGTCACTCAGATTGGGGTAGTTTCTATTTATAATAATTTACATTTTGTAGTCTTCTATACAAAAAAAAATTCCCCAAGATGGCGGTGCACTTAGACGCTGCGGCTTTGAGCTCCTGGTGCCACAGTAGAGTTAGGCGAAAACTAGTCTATACCCGCAGGGAGTTATTAAAGATTGGTTCTTCTAGTCAACTAGATATTACCAGCGACTTCCAGCAGTCTCATAATCTACCGAGTGACATAATAAGACTGCCAGGCTCTCCACGGATCGTTGTTGGGCCTAGGAGGCGGCGAAGAAAGCGGAAGCAGAAGCGAGGATGCAGAGCTGGTTTGCTAGTTCGGCTATGTAAGCAGCCTCACAGACCAGCATTACCAAGCGTTTTTCTAACCAACTCTAAATGCTTTGTCCACAAAACTGATGAACTAGAGCTATGGATGGCAGCGAATAAGCTCATTCGTAACTGTTATGTGATGATCATCACAGAGAACTGGCTTCATCCACTTGTACCGGATGCATCAGTGGAGCTAACTAACCATACCACACACCGCTTTGACAAAACAGCAACTCTGGTAAAAGCTAAGGTGGAGGACTTTGCATTTACACACATAATAACTGGTGTACTAACAGTAGAGTTGCTTATATACTCACTATTCCGCAGGTGTGGAATTCTTAACTGTCATTTGTCGGCCATTTTATTTACCTAGAGATATTTCTGTTATAGTTATCACTGCTGTCTATATTCCACCTGATGCAAATGTTAGCACATCACTTTCTAAGTTACATGACGCCATCGAGAGACAGCAGCAAACTTACCCTGAGGGCGCTTTTATTGTGGCTGGGGATTTTAATCAACCCAGTCTAAAGTCTGTTCTCCCTAAGTTTGTGCAGTATGTGCAATTACCACCAGAGGTAAGAATACTCTAGAGACCATATGTACTCAAAATTAAGACAGGCATATAGAGCAATCCCCCCTCCCATCTGGGTACGTCTGACCGTGACCCGTCAAAACCGCACTCGACTAAGCCGCGCCCGATTAAACCGTGTCGCTGACATCATCAACAGGGCGACAACAGCCAGCACGGAGAAAGAAGGGCGCTTTAAATAGCGCTTTGAAAGCAAGCCGATTCAACTTAAGGTAAGGGTTAGGGTTAGGGTTAGGGTTAGCTTTAGGGTTAGGTTTAGGGTTAGGTTAAGGGTTAGGGTTAGGGTTAGGGTTAGGTTAAGGGTTAGGGTTAGGTTAAGGGTTAGGGTTAGGGTTAGGTTAAGGGTTAGGTGTAGGGTTAGGTGTAGGGTTAGGTTTAAGGTTAGGTGTAGGGTTAGGTTTAGGGGGGTTACGTTTAGGTTTAGGGGTTAATTTTAGGTTTAGGGTTTACAGCGTGCTTTTGTCTCCGCACTGTTGTCACCCAGTTGATGACGTCAGCGACACGGTTTAGTCGGGCGCGGTTTAGTTGAGCGCGGTTTTGTGGTGGAACCACGTCTGACCACATCTCTCTGCTACTGTGCCCAAAGTATATCCCCCTTAGGAAAAGGATACAGCCAGTCTTGAAAACTGTCAAAATCTGGCTGGAGGGAGCACTCTGCCAGTTGCAGGACTACCGAGTGGAGTATATTTGAACATTTGGAGCTGCAAGAATTCACTGACACTCTCATACATTAAAACATGCACAGACAATGTAACAGAGAATAAGCACATCAGAGTTTACAGTAATCATAAACCCTGGATGTCAGCAGAGATACAATCACTTCTCAGAGCCCGAAACTGCAGGAAACGAAGACAAATACAATGAAGCCAGGGCAAACTTGAGAAGAGGCATTAAGGCGGATAAACAGAAATGCAAACAAAAGGTAGAGAAGTATCTGGAAGATAATAATTCAAGACAGGTGTGGCAGGGGCTACAACACCTAACCAACTATAAGGGCAATACTAAAAAAAAATAGCCAATGCTAATGCCCTGCTAGTAGAGGAGCTAAATAGCTTCTTCACCCGCTTTGAGGCCAACAGATCAGACTCTGTGGCTCTAGCCCAAAGGCCCTCTGACTTCCAGCCACTCACCCTAGATGAACATCAAGTGAGAGCTGAGCTGAAGGCTGTAAATCCCAACAAAGCTGCAGGGGTGTTGGGGAAAGTGGTAAAAACCTGTGCTGACCAATTAACAGGGGTCCCAACAAGGATTTTTAACCTCTTCCTACAACAGGCTAGAGTCCCATCATGCTTGAAAGCAGCCACAATTATCCTAGTTCCGAAGAAAGCAGCCATAAAAAGCTTGAATGACTACAGACCCATTGCACCAACATGTATAGTGATGAAATGCTTTGAGAGACTGGTCCTACAACACCTCACGTCCTGTCTTCCACCAAATTTTGATCAACATCATAGAAGCAATGGGTCGACAGGGGACGCCATCACTACTGCTCTACATATTGCACTGAGCCACCTTGAGAAATCTGGGGATTATGTCAGAATGCTTTTTAAAGACTACAGCTCGGCCTTTAACACCATCTTACCAGGAATTCTCATTGAAAAGTTGACTGACCGTAATTTCCCTCCCCTCGCTTGTGAATCGATCAAAGACTTCCTGACGGATCGTCCACAACATTAAGGGTTGGGTCCTTTACGTCTTCCATGCTGAAGCTCAGCACAGGATCCCCTCAGGGCTGTGTGCTCAGCCCCTACCTGTACTCACTGTATACATATGACTGCATATCCTCTGATCCATCCAACATCATAATAAAGTTTGCAGATGACACAACAGTGCTGGGTCTCATAACTGGAGGGGATGAACCAGCATACAGGGAAGAAGTCCAGAAGGTATCCACATGGTGCTCAAAAAACAACTTACATCTAAATACTAGTAAGACAAAGGAGATGGTGCTTGATTTCCGGAAGCACAGAGAGGAACCTGTCCCACTGTATATCGAGGGGGCTGTGTGGAGAGGGTTTCCTCTTTTAAATTCTTGAGAGTCAAGATCTCACTTGGAAAGACAACACGTCTCTGGTGATTGGAAAGGCCCAACAGAGACTTCATTTCCTTAGAGTCCTGCAAAAAAATCAAGTGGAACAATGGCTGATGACCTCTTTCTATCGGTCCACCATAGAAAGTGTCCTCACATATTGTATTACAGTATGGTATGTTGGTTTAACAGCTGCGGACAGGAAGGCCCTACAGAGAGTGATCAATTCAGCAGAAGAAACCATTGGTTGCCCTCTGACACCACTGGATGACATCGCCAGATCTCACTGCTTTAGCAGAGTAAGGAAGATAGTCAGAGATGATTCACACCCTGGTCAGTGTCTCTTCGCACTTCTACCATCAGGCAGAAGACATTGAAGCATAGCCAGCCGAACAAATAGGTTTAAAGATAGTTTCTATCCTTGGGCTGTCAGACTCTTAAACATAACCACAATCACTCCATGCACACACTAGGTTTTTTTTTCTTTTTCATCCTTTTTTCATTTCTGTTATAATTTTGCACCAGTGAGATTAAAACCAATTTCGTTGTATTTAAGTACAATGACAATAAAGATTATACTTATACAAAGGCAATCTGAATACACACTGCATGTTAAATACTGAAAATGGGAACTGATGAGATGAAACGTTAGACAGAGTATAATCTAAACCGCACACTCTTACCTCCAGCTACAGAGGGGTAATTTCCTCTAATTTTAATTAGTCTTATTCCCACACTGCTATTTATATAGGGCAACAAATTCAATTGGAAGCCCTTGTGAGAAAGCCCACTAGAAACAACAGGTAACTCAGAAAGTTGATAAATATTCTGTACAGGTGGATTCAAATTATATTTTTTTCACACATGTCACCGTGACTTGACAATTTGTCCATGCAAAAGAACAGATCCATTAAGTAGATGAAATCAGTCTTGACAAAGAAAATTTCACTTTATTGAATCACCAGTTTTTTTTTTTTTAATTACGTTCCTTGTAACAAGGAAGGTTGAGAATACTTTGTTTTATCCATAGTTGTTACATTTTAATACGTGTTTCTCATTATTTCACAATGTCAGGATCAAACTTTATAAAGTTTGCATATTATATTGGCTTCCTGTAGGGTAACAATTTGTACCTGAGCTGATTTTTTTTTTCATAATATAGTGTAATAACAAATAATACAAGACAAGACAAAGATTTAAATTAACAATTTATTAGATTAGGACCACCCTTTATCACATTATACATAGCTAAGAAATGAAATGTACTAATATTAGATAAAACAATAACTGCCACATTGGATTTACAATTGGATCTTCCAAAAGAACAAAGTCCAACTACAGGTAGTCCTTGATTTACGACTGGTTGCTTAACAAAGTTCAAAGTTATGACAGACTTCAAAAAAGCTCCTTATAACCAGAGTTACTATTGTTGTATACATATATCCCCCAATAGGCATGTGATTACATTTTGGATGCTTGGCAACTAGCTTCTATTTATGATTGGCTTATATGTGATTTGGATATGTGAAATTTCTGGACTTTTCCAGCAGAAAACAGCAAAAAAACAGCCTACTGAATATGTTGGATTTGCTTAATGACTAGGTAAAAAACTTACTTCATGTCTATCATAAAAACAATTGTAAAATCAAGTCAGGTCACATCCTGACCCGCTTAAAGACCACAATGACTTACAACCAAAATTCCAGGGTCAATTGAGATCATAAATTGGAAACTACATGAGGTCATGACAGTAATGTGTTTTTGCTAGGATTTAGAGCTGGAATGTGTGAACGCACGTTGCTGGGCAACTGAAATAGCAAAACACCTTTCAACATCGGATTCTAATTCTGGACTTCTCAAAGGTATCAGGTTGGCTAGTGTCAATAGATAAATACTGAATTAGAGAGACTTTTGATCTGATCCAACATGAATCTCTTTGTGTTACACAGGAGGCATTTCATGCTACAGAAAAAGTTGAAGAAATAGATAGATGATAGATGATAGATAGATAGATAGATAGATAGATAGATAGATAGATAGATAGATAGATGATAGATAGATGATAGATGATAGATGATAGATGATAGATGATAGATAGATAGATAGATAGATGATAGATAGATAGATAGATAGATAGATAGATAGATAGATAGATAGATAGATAGATAGATAGGGAGGGGTAGCTAGAGAGATAGCTATATCTAAAAATACCAATATTACTATCTATCTATCTATCTATCTATCATCTATCTATCTATCTATCTATCTATCTATCTATCTATCTATCTATCTATCATCTATCTATCTATCTATCTATCTATCTATCTATCTATCTATCTATCTATTTAAAAGTATTTATGTACTGTATGTTTGCTGCTGTTAATTTTTATAATAGCTCTATTAACTCAGCCAAACTCTTCCTTTGGAAATAAAAGCAATGTAATTGTTCTTTTTTGCATATATCTCCTATGCAAAAATTATTGAAAGTAACTAATTTCAAAACTGCAGCTTATTTTCATGATGGAACGAGAGATGTCCGAGAATAATTTATTTCCTTAAGTAAATTCACATTTCCCAATCTAAACTGCACATTCCACAGCTACTTCCTAAGTTCTCGTAAGAATCTAAAGAAATAATATAAATCTTGTAGCCAAATAAATAAATGTGCTGTTACAAAGGTGGTATTCAATCAGTTCTGACCGGTTCTGGCAAACCGGTAGCGGAAAATTTTGAATAGTTTGGAGAACCGGCAAATACCACCTCTGGCTGGTTCCGCCCCCATCTATCCGCTGCTTCCGGAGTCCCAGCTGATCAGCGCCCCAGCTGATTGGCTGGGTTTTCTTCTGTTGCCCTGTACAGGAGGATAGAGCTGTAAAGCAGGTTAGTGGGATGGGGAGGGAATGGGGAATTTACAATGTCCTTGCTGAGGTGGGTAAAATGAGGACCCGGATTGTTGGGGGCAATATGCTGACTCTGTAAACCGCTTAGAGAGGGCTGAAAGCTCTATGAAGCGGTATATAAGTCTAACTGCTATTGCTATTGCTATTGCTAAATGGTCGGCAGCCCACTGGCACATAAAAACCACAGGGGTATTGCAATTATTCCCCCAACACACACATACCATTCCCACCTTAGATTCTATGCCCTTAGATTCCTGGGAAGCTACCACGGTCTGCTGCAAAGTCTCTTCATTCCATGAAGGGTGGAATGACCAAGAAACTAGAGCAGAGTGTGAAACAGCTGTCCTGCAGGAAGTGGAAAATCCCAGTAGGCTTCTACGGCACATCCTGAAGTCACCATCATGCCCCCCGGTAGTCCAGCTGTTCTCACTATCCTGCACTCTGACATGCCATGTTCTCTCTGCCCCCATTTACAAGGCATGTCCAGACTGACCCTTTGTGAAGAAGGAACAAAAGAAATGCTAAAGGCAGCCCTTCAGCTGCAAGGTCCTAAAATGTGCCCCTTTTTGGCACATTCCTGAGTCAGAGGTGGGTTCGGACCAGTTTGGCTGAATAGATAGAAACTTGGCCTGCCGTCTCCCCGAACCAGTTCTCTCATTTTTTTGCTTCTGTGCATGCACAGAAGGATTTTTTTTAGTACTGCACACACTATGTCCCTGAGCGAACTGGCAGTAGGAGCAGCCGAAACCCACCCCTGTCCTGAGTGATCAAGAACTACATATGATAAAAGACACTCTAAATACCTGAAATAGCACGTTGCCTAAAGTTTTTTTTCCTTACAAAATGAGAATTTACTGTCAGATAACAAATCCAATTTCTTTTAATGTGTTGCCTTGTTTAATTTAGTGTTTGCATTGCAAATGAGATCATTACTTGGTTATGGTTAGAAAGAATTACATTCCCTGTAACTGTAGTTAGTGAAATACAGTAACGTTTCTACAAAAAATTAGAACGAGTGAAACTTTAAACAAATATATTTGTTCTCGTAAAATAGTTTAATGTGTGTGCATAATATAAACTGCAAAATTGGCAGTCAAATGCTTGTGAAATTCACATTATATTTATTACTTTACACATCTGTTTAAATTTTATTTGGCAAAATCAAATAATAAAATAACATGCCAACTTAAAATATCCAGCATGATATAAATCCTTCAATAAGTTTTGTAAATGATGATATCTACTTTTTGCTTATATGGAACTCATCTGATGCTGGCCTGGCATGTTTTTTATGTTTATTATATTATTATATTATCAGCTGAAAGTCTTGCAATTATAACCATAAGTCTTGTACAAAATCTCAAGTAAACATATCTTGAACATCAGCTCAATTGTTCCTTTAATGATAAGTATCATCCATTCATTCATCACACCCATCTATCCATGCATCTTTGTCTAAAAATTGCTGCTAACTTTGTATAATAGTATTATAGAGCCGAGGTGGCGCAGTGGTTAGGGTGCAGTACTGCAGGCCACTTCAGCTGACTGCTATCTGCAGTTCGGCGGTTCAAATCTAACCGGCTCAATGTTGACTCAGCCTTCCATCCTTCCGAGGTGGGTGAAATGAGGACCCAGACTGTGGGGGCGATATGCTGACTCTGTAAACTGCTTAGAGAGGGCTGAAAGCCCTATGAAGCGGTATATAAGTCTAACTGCTATTGCTATTGCTATACAACATACAGGCAGGGATTAAGCCAAAAACAATTAAAGCCATGTGATTTAAAAAAAAAAAATAGACAAGAATTCTGGGTGAAACCAGTTTGCAGAGATACCATTAACCACACATTGCCCCATAACTTTGCATCGTTGCAACTTTATTGCTAGCTTCCAAACATCCATAGATTGCTTCCTGTAGTCTTTCTTTTAAAACTTCTCTTTTTGAGGAGCTGATCAATTCCATCCCACCACAACTTCATTAGTTCTCCTCTTCTTCTCCAACAATCCATCTTCATATGTTTGTTTTGAAATTCAAGCCTCAATCATTTTCTCTATTTATTTATTTATTTTTATATGACCAAACCACCTCGGTTTACTTGTTTTATAATGTTACTCAAACTTTTATTCAATCTACATTCATTCAGAAGCTACAGATTCTTGACTTTACTCATTATCTCATTTTTTTCACCGCAAATACCCCATAAGTGCCCCATTTCCACTCTATTCAGTCAATGCTTTATTGGACATATCCTACTCATTTCCACACAACAAAGGGGGCAGAACCCAGTGACTTGCGGTGAGGTTTATGGCTGGTGAGGCAAAAAGAAAGAAAGCAGCTTTGTCAGACATAGTTAGTGCTTAACTGTTTAAAAAAAAGCCTCTAAAAAAAGACGCCCTCTACAGGAGGAGGCAAGAGAACCACTTGCCTCAACTACATAAGGAATCTTTCGGCTTTTAACCCTTGCTTAACTCTGCTCGAGTGATCATAAAGTCAGACTAAATGAGGCACGTGGTTCTCCCGCCTCCTCCTGTAGAGGGAACATTTTTAGAGGCTTTTTTAAACAGTTAAGTTCCACCACAAATGCGCGCACAACAAAAGCGTGCCTGACTAAACCGCGGTGTCTAAAGCGTGGTGACAAAACCGCGCGACGAATGAGCGACTAATTAGCCCTAAAGCGCGCCGACAAAAGCGCGCCGACAGAAGCGCGCTGTAACGTAACCCTCAACCTAACCCTCAACCTAACCCTAACCCTAAACCTAACCCTAAAACTAACCCTAAAACTAACCCTAAACCTAACTGTAAATCTTACCTTAAATGAAATTGTGCTTCTGTCAGCGCACTGTTGTCGGTGCGCTGTTGTCGGCGCGCTTTTGAAATCGCGGTTTTAGCGCCGCGGTGTTGTCGGCGCGCTTATGACGTTCGCCCTTTTGACGGGTCACGCTTTTTGCGGCCTTCTGACAAGGAAAGCCAATGGAGGAACCAGATTCATTTAAGAACTGTGTTACTAACTCAACATCTACAATGATTGACTTAATAACTGTGGCAGGAAAGGTTGCAAAATGGGGCAAAACTCACTTAACAAATGAACTCACTTAGCAACAGAAATTTTGGGCTCAATTGTAGTCTGGGATGACCTTTATATAACTTCATATAATTTCAATTCTGGTTTATATTAACATTGTGCAATATGTCACGTCCCATCCATTAGATTCTACCAGCATTTGCATAACTTAAAAATGTTTTCTCCTGTTTAAAAGCTTTTAATAAATATTCCACTGTAGTAGACAGAATTGTCTACTTGCTGTCATTTTTTTCCCCACCAACTCTGTGTAATTGGCAACTGTTCACTTTTATTTTTCTTATCAAGCATAACAACCTTGGTCTTTGATACATCAATTTTCAGGTCCATACTCCTTATCGTATTATGCAATCTATCTGTCTAATCTCAATTACTTAGTATGCTTAGGGTAGCCCTCCTTTTCAAGGGAAAGCCTCCAGTCACATTTAAGGTCGAGAGGAAAACAGATTTTATGAAGTCAGACGTTTCTTTACAAAACAATTACGTTATATTGATGATATCTGTTTATCACTCTGGAGAAATAAAACTACCAACTGTAACGGTATGGAATCCTCCTCAGATCCTGAAACCTTTTCATCATCCGGAACAATTTACAATTTATCAATTGGATTATATTCTGATGAGTTATGGGGCCTCCTTTACCAGAAATGTGATTTGAGAGAGAAGTCGGAATAAGAATAAGGGACAGTTTGTTCCACTTTGCTAGTCATTAACCTTCCTTTTTGGGTCTTCTTTCATTGGAAATATCTATGCTTGCAAAGGTTTCTCTAATGCCCTCCTGAGTGATTACATGTGAATAAAACTGTCACCCAATTTAAATAGAATGTTTAACTCACACTGTTTGATATTGAGTAAGAATGCAATATTTATTTCTGAAATTACAGAATCCTTATCACTGAAGAGTCATCAAAGTAGCAGAATGTTTGAGAAACTCAAGTTGTTTTTCTAAAAGAAAAAAATCTAGAAAGGGAATGCAGGCTTTTCATTGGCCGTTAATTAAGGAATATATGAAAGGGCAAAGTGGCGTAGTATGAATATGACCATTTAAAACCAACTTGCTTCCTATCTCAAGACGTTCTGCAGAATGCCACACCTGATGATTGCTAATTTCAATTAGTCATGAATCTATCAACGATGGAATTAGTTTTCTCTCTTGGAGCTTAAAAAAAGTTTTGTTTTAAAAACATTTATTCCAAGACTTGGCAAATTAACCATTAAAGAGCAACTTAATGGCATGCCAGTTCTTTAGTTCCCATTGTAATGTGTTTTGTCCTCTCTGATAACATCAAGTATCTATCAGCATAAGCAGGAAAGGCAGTGCAATTTCTTGGAAGGAAATTCTGATTTAACTTTTGTGTTATTTAATGGGTTTTCTAGTACTGAAAGAAAACATGCTTTTTGCAGTCAGTTTAAGCTGTAAATAGATCTGTGATATTTTCAGGTTTTTTTAACTGATTCAGCAATGGGTTAAATTTAAAGTTATTAAAAAATGAGTTATATATTTTAAAAGAGAAATTTAATAGTTTACAATTTTCTTTGTAAGTTGTAAAGATATTAAAAAATGTTGAATGGCACAGGAATTAGGAGCCCAACTTTTAAATAACATATATTAACATAAAACAGAGTTAAAATTATACGAAGTTTTATAAAGGTAATCCTAGACCACAATTGAGTCCAAAATTTCTGTTGCTAATCAAGTTCATTCGTTAAGCAAGCTTTGCCCGATTTTACGACCTTTCTTGCCACAGTTGTTAAGTCAATCACTGCAGTTGTTAAGTGAGTAACACAGTTCTTAAGTGAATATGGTTTCCCCATTGACTTTGCTTGTCAGAAGGCTGCAAAAATGATCACCTGACCCAGGACACTGCAACCGTCATAATTATGAATCAGTTGCCAAGCATCTGAATTTTGATTACCTGATCATAGGAATAGTGCAACAGAGTGAAAACGGTCGTAAGTTACTTTTACAGTGACATCATAACTTTGAACAGACACTAAACAAACTTTTATAAGTCAAGGACTAGCTATAGTAACTGTGTATGTCCATTACATTAAATATCACAGTGCAAACCGAAAAAGAATGGAATTTGTATCCTTGTACTTTCTTCTTACACTGCTCACTTCTTACACTCTTGGATCAAGAATTACCCTATCTCTAAAGGCTTCATGGAGTTTCTCAGCCACTACTATGAGCTTAAGACCATCAAGTACAAAATCACCAGTGATTTTCTAAGTGGGAGCAATCACCATTTTCTCCTAGGCATGAAGTAGCAAGTTTCTATGTCTTTGGCAGCCCAGCTTGCAAACCTCTAGTTAAATGACAACTACATAAAACACTTTGGCAACCAAATCACATGTCAGCATTCTGGGCCAACAACCTCAGAAAGAGGATCCCTGGTGGTCTAGTGGTTAGGATTTGGTGCTCTCACCACCGCAGGCCAGGTTGACACCACATTTTAAGATTGCAAGCCACTGACAGTTACCATGTGGTAAGATGGGGCGGCCAGTAAATTTTACAAATCAATAAATAAATATACAACATTATCATTAGGTCTCCCCAATTTTTTGAGAATATTTTTTTCCCCATGTTTCCAAAATTGTACCTTCCCCCAGGGTGTGAGGCAATGTGGTAGGGTTTAGATGCTGGGCTGGAAAGTCAGCAGCCCAGGTTTGAGACCCAAGCACCACATGACCAAGTGAGTTCCCATCCTTGCTCCAGCTTCTGCCATCTAGCAGTTCAAAAGCAAATACAAGTAATAAATAGATATCACTTCAGTGTGAAGGTAACTGCGGAATTGTCTTTGGACAACTCAGACTCAATGTCCTTGAAATGGAGATGAGTGCCACCCCTTATAGTAGTAGCAACTAGGAGAGTAAAATCCACAGGGATCCCCCCCTTTTTTTTAACAGGGTCATGAACTTAGTTCAACCAGTAAATTTACCCCAACGCATCATTGAGTTTACTCCCAATTTCATGGCTGTCCCTTTTCATTTTTCCTTTGGGACAATCATGATCTGGGTGACTGAGAATCTTCAGGCATTGAATAAAAGTGTTTTCACATTCTTTGTGTATTTGTGTAGAGAAAAACAATAAGTATAATCATATTAAGGATTATAATAATTTAGAACATCATTAACAAAAATAAATACACTACTATTACAAGTTCCAATCCTAAGTAACGGTACCTATTGTACCATTACTGTACCGTTACTTGGCCATTGGTGGTCAAGAGCTGAGAAACCTGAGTAGTTATTTTTCAGTCCTTCTCTGATAGTTGTTGTTGTTAGTCACAAAGTCTTGTCTGACCCATCACGACCCCATGAACAACATTCCCCCAGGCCTTCCTATCCTCTACTATCCCCCAGAATTCATTTAAGCTCATCACACCAACTGCTTCAGTGACTCCATTCAGCCACCTCCTTCTCTGTCGTCCCCTTCTTCTTCTTTTGCCCTCAATCATTCCCAGTATTGGGCTCTTCTCCAGTGAGTCCTTCCTTCCCATTAGGTGATCAAAGTATTTGAGTTTCATCTCCAGGATCTGGGCTTCTAAAGAGCAGTCAGGGTTGATCTCCTCTAGAACTGACCAGTTTGATGGCCTTGCAGTCCAAGTGACAGACAGGACTCTTCTCCAGCACCATAGTTTAAAGACGTCAATTCTTTGATGCTAAGCCTTCTTTATAGTTGTCTGACAGTAGTAAGATTAAATAGAAGTCACAATCCCTACCTGGAAATTTCTTCAAGACAGGTTATATAAGAGTCTGCCTAAAGTCTTATAGAGAACAGTATAATGGCTTATGGCCTGGAGATTCTATTGAACCATTTCCACATGAACATAACTGAAGATGCATAGGAGTACCCTTAACATGTCCAAGAAGGATTGCTGAGGGCATACTATCCAACGTGGCTAAAGCAAAGGTCTTATGAAATTTTAAAATTGGAACGAGTGATAAATATGTGGTTGGAAGGGACCCTTTTGAAAGCAAATGATTTTGGATTTGGATTTGGATTTATTTATTTATATGATAAATGATGGGACTTGTCACCTTACTTAGTCTTGTTTGGAAATATCTATTCCACATTTGTTGCTTAAGGGCAGTTCTAGCAAATCCTAAAAATGCACAGATTTTCCACAGAGCATCTGAATTTTATACAGGAACCATTCCTAACAGAAACCTAGGTATTATGGAGAAGAAAATAGTGCTTATCTCATCTGCAAAACATATTTTGTAGCCAATGACTGTTCTCAGAACGGTTTACAAACACCAGTAATAAGATCTGAGGTGGCGCAGTGGTTAGGGTGCAGTACTGTAGGCCACTTCAGCTGACTGCTATCTGCAGTTCGGCGGTTCAAATCTCACTGGCTCAAGGTTGACTCAGCCTTCCATCCTTCCGAGGTGGGTAAAATGAGGACCCAGATTGTTGTTGGGGGCGATATGCTGACTCTGTAAACCGCTTAGAGAGGGCTGAAAGCCCTATGAAGCGGTATATAAGTCTAACTGCTATTGCTATTGCTATCCATGGAGGTGAGGTTGAGTAGCCTTTTCTAAGACTTGCTTTTCCCTTCAATTTACAAACATTGACACTCCCTTCAGAGTTTGCCACAGTCCTATGTGTTTGGTTACGAGTTCACAAGCACAAACAATACACAACCTTATCTAATGCGTTCATCCACACAGACATTTGCAAATGGATGCTTTAAATTAAGGCAATTGGGAGTTTGAAAAGAAGTACATTTTCAGGAGACTCCTGACCTTCATCAGTAAAAGTGATGGAAGTATTAAAGAAGCATGCAGACAAGACTTCTCAATAACCTTTTCACTTACACAGCCACATGCAGAAACACTGAGTTGTATTTCAGCTTTTCCTTCTTGATGTATGCAGGCAAATGTTTTTGACATTTTCATGCTGTAATAATATCATAGAAAAAACAGAGCAGATTATTATGGAATAGGAAAGGTCTTACAGGGTTCATCTTGAAGGATTTAATTTCGAAGCACTTTCTATCAGGGAATTCATCAAAGTAAATTCAATGCTGGGATAAAGCTAGTTTGGGGACAAGAAAGAGAACAGCTAATCTTTTCCTTTTCTTTTCTTTTTTGTTCCAGATTTCAACACTGAGCTAATTTATACAACAAGGGCTGTTGTACTGAATCAATAACCTTCAGAGACAAATATAATTATTGTTGTTTTTGTTTTGTTTTAGTTCTATGTTTGTAATAGAAATTCTCACTTTTTGTCTGGGTAAATGGGTCCTGCAACATTAGGGAATTTAGGCTTGAGTTGTTGAATGTTGAATGTTTATTTTATTTATATGCCGCCCTTTCCCCCCGAAGGGGACTCAGGGCGGCTCACAACTCAACCAAGGGAGGGGGATGCAGACAAAAATTAAAACGACATGCAACAATACATAATTTAAAACACACAACAGTCATACCATTCGAGAAGGGGGTAGAAGCTTTTTAGCCCCAGGCCTGTCGGAATAGCCAGGTTTTAAGGGCTTTGCGGAAGGCCTGGAGGGTGGTGAGGGTTCGAATCTCCACGGGGAGCTCATTCCAGAGGGTCGGAGCAGCCACAGAGAAGGCCCTCCTCCGGGTAGTCGCCAGTCGACACTGGCCGGTGGATGGAATTCGAAGGAGGCCTAATCTGTGGGATCTAATCGGTCTAGTGGAGGTGATTGGCAGCAGGCGGTCTCTCAAGTACCCAGGTCCAATACCATGAAGGGCTTTATAAGTGACGACTAGAGCCTTGAAGCATAGTTTTAGTTAGTTTTGTAACACTGAGTAGGTCAAAACTGCACAGTTTTCCAGAAAATTGTGGAATTGAAAAAGGCCATTGATGCAAAATCCCCTGTCCCGTACAGGAATCCAAATGAAAGTATCCTGGACAAATGACACTCATCTCCATTTCAATATGGAGACTAAAGCTCATCACCGCTCAGCATATTCTCTTCTGGTGCAATTTGTTTCTTACTCTTAGAAAGTTCGGCTGACATTTCAACCAGAACCTGCCTTCTTCCTGTAATTTAAATGCTTGTCTCTTTTCTTGTAATTTAAATGCATTATCCCATGTGCTGCACTTTAGAGCAAGACGGGAGGAGTCTTGGCTTTCTTTAAGGTGAAATCCTTGGAGGCATTTGAAAGTGCCGTCACACATTTTCCCATCAAATATGTCAATCTCACTTCATAATCTATTAGGTATGTAAAATGGAGGATGGTTTCAGCTGGTCCAGAATGCAGCCGCGCGAGCGATCATGGGTGCACCTCGTTTCACCCACGTAACACCTATCCTCCGCGAGCTGCACTGGCTGCCTGTTGATCTCCGGGTGCGCTTCAAGGTGCTACTTGTCACCTACAAAGCCCTTCATGGTATTGGATCTGGGTACTTGAGAGACCGCCTGCTGCCAATTACCTCCACTAGGCCAATAAGATCCCATAGATTAGGCCTCCTCCGAATTCCATCAGTCGGTCAATGTCGACTGGCAACTACCCGGAGGAGGGCCTTCTCGGTGGCTGCTCCGACCCTCTGGAACGAACTCCCCGTGGAGATTCGTACCCTCACCACCCTCCAGACCTTCCACGTAGCCCTTAAAACCTGGCTGTCCCGACAGGCCTGGGGCTAAAGACTTCAACCCCACCCGAATAGTACGACTGTTGTATTTTTAATGATGTATTTGTCTTATGTGTATAATTTGTTTTGTACTTCCCCTCCCCTTGAATTGTGAGCCGCCCTGAGTCCCCCCAGGGAAAAGGGCGGCATACAAATAAAGTTAAAATCAAATCAAATCAAATGGTTTCTCAGCCTGATATCTTCCAGATATTCTGGACTTTTATTCTCACAACCCACAACTAACATGTTTTTACATAAGGTCTTTTTATTTCTGCTTAGACACTTTCTGCAGAAACCAAATGACCGTGGATTTATTTTTTTAATGTAGCCTTACAGTGAAATAGAATTAGCTCATCTGGTTGTGTGTTTCCTGTCTGAACTACGTGGGAAAGCTGACGGAGTATAAAGAAACCTTAGATGTGCATTCTGTTCAGACATAGGTTTAGCCATGCTCACGAACAACTCCTCTGGTATTGCTCAAATTCCCTGAACTCTAACTTTAATTAGATTATTTAATTAAAAAGAATAAATAAAGGGGAAAGCAGCCTGCAGCAACAAGAAAAATGTCGCCTTCCTATTTATTTACAAGAAAGAAACTGGAGCAAGCAAGTCAAGGACAGCCAGAGCCAATGAATCTGGTCCCATCTTCTATCCACTGACATGTCTTCATTTATTAAGTAAAAACCAAGAGACCAAATAATGAACATGTAACAGAGCAGAACTAGCAATAAATAAATAAAATAAAAAAGGTAAATGGCTATTATCAAGTGTTATTAATTTTTGGACATAACCCTAAAAGTATACATTAATTGCATTAATCTATTTCCTTCTTGCTTGTTAACAGTGTAGATTACACATCCTCAAAAAAGATATGTAATAAAAAGTTTTTTTTCTTAATCGGCGTCAAACTTGGGCAAAAACAATATTATGAAAACGCATCACCAACCATTAACACAGCACATTTTACTTTTGTTATACATTTCTTGTACAATAAAATTATGTAAAGATTGAATCTCATTCAGATCCGCTTGTCTTTTAATCATTGAGGTTTAATGGTACAAGATTCTAGAAAATGCCCTATTCTACCTTTACACTTTATGAGTGAACAATACTTTCTACTTGAAATATATGGGGGATAGAATCTTTCTCACTCAAAGGTTTCACTCCCAAAATCAATGTTTCCGTCCATCTAGGCCAGGGGTGTCAAACTCACAGCATTATGGTGCCGTCACATGACATATCATAACATTTTTTCCCCTTTCACAGAGCTGGAATAGATGTGGCCTACACAGTATGCATCTGCCCCATGGCCCCTCACTCCTGATCTAGGCTATCTGAATGGTCCATCTATCTGTAGATTCAGACATGAATTTTCCCTGTACTGTTGATTTCTGGCCATAAAGAATTCCAAGCTGTATTTTAAGGGTTGGAGAACATATGGCCTTTTAGGTCTTAGTAGATTCCAATTCCTATCACACTCATCTTTCCAGATTTAGAGATGGTGAAAGCTATATAATGCTATATTATCTGATTGATCACATCTCCTATTCTTGAGATGCTTTGCAGATGGGATTAAAAGTAGAAATCAGGGGAAGATGATTTGCAGGGAGAAGAGTTTGGATCAGTGGTGGGATTCAAATAATTTAACAACCGGTTCTCTGCCCTAATGACCATCTGTGTAGGTGGGGCTCGGTGGTCATGTGACTGGGTGGGCGTGGCCAACTCAAGGTCACTCAGGTCGATGGGCGCTTCACCTTAGCTGTTACAATGTAATAAAGGTTAACCGGAGAGGCAGTTTCTGTAAGCAGGGAAATAAAGATTAGGCTAGAAACAACACCAGAATGTTTCCTTCCTGCCTTCCTTACAGGATTAGCCCTGTAAAGTGGAAAAAAACAAAAGGAGATTTCTTCCAACAACTGGTTCTCCGAACTACCTGGAAAGTTACCAACCAGTTCTCCCGAATAGGTACGGACTGGCTGAATCCCACCACTGGTTTGGATCTAAAGAAATCCCACTCTCTACATTCAGGGATTTAGCTGTTATCTCCCTTAGAGATAATGCTTGACCCATCTTAAGAGCCCCGATTCTAAGCAGGAGTTTGAATTAGATTTCTCTGCCACTGTACTTAACTAAACATTGCATTTACTCCAAAGGTGCTTTTTTAAAAAAAGGCAACTGGATTGTCTTCGTTTTGTTTTTCTTTGAAGATGTTTCACTTCTCATTCAAGAAGCTTCTTCAGTTCTGAATAAGAAGATCTGAATAAGAACTGAACAAACTTCTTGGATGTGAAGTGAAACCCCTTCAAAGAAAGAAAAAAAAAGAAATTCCATTTGACTTTTTTTTTTTAAAAAAAAAAAACATCTTTTGGACAAGCATGACCTTAAACATTACACTGCTAATGCAACTGTTGCTAAAAATAGGACACTTTTTATCAATTACAGTGTATCTTTACACCTGAAATGGAGACAAAGTATAAATATAAGGGGGGAAAAATCACTCCTCTGTTAATTACTCCTGTCACATAAATAAATATGGAAAGGTTGTCATCTTTCAAGCTAACTTAATATTAGGTTTCTCTGCATAATTTCGTGAGGCTGTTTTGTCATTTCAAGTCAAGTACGTTGTGTGGGGGATGGAGCAAATGTAATGCAATTCACAGACAAATAGCATACCAAAATCCCATCGCAGAAGAAGAAATAATGGTGTTAAAAAAACGACGGATTAACATGGCCCTCCAATAATATTAAGCTTCTGAATGGAAAATGTCTTGCAAGAATACATAACTTACATACATAAAGATCTGTTCTGATCCCCCTCATCCCACATTAACACACACTCTGAGCCAAAGATAAGTTACGGCATTTAATTAACAGACAGACAGGTCCTTGGCAGCAAACCGGCACAGACAAGCTTGGGCAACAATAAACACAGATAAGTCTTGGCAGAAATCCAGCCTGCCAAGGTCACAGTAATGTCCTCTGACATTCAATCCTGTGTTGACTTCTGCAAAGAGGGGCGTGTGCACAAGCAGTCTTTTTATAGTCTGGAGAGGAGCCTAATGACCACCAGCTGAGTGCAATTACCTCCTGTAACTGCGCAACTGTTCCTGACGCCTACTAGCTCTTCGATGGCGTGCATCCAGGAACAACTCACTGCTGGCAACCGGCTCACTCTCCCTTGTCTCCTCCCCACTGGTCCAAGGCTCAGGTACCTCCTGGTGACTCTGTGCCCTGCTCGCAGTCAGAACCCTGTCCAGGGTCCTCCACATCCTCCAGAGCCAACTCATAGGGCCCCTCGCTGTCAGAGTCTGGTGGCAGCTCCAACGGCTCCTGCTGGGCCACAACAAAGATCTAAGCCCCAGAGCTCACCATAACAACATTGCCAAAAAGGCATCCAGAGTTGTCAACCTTATTTTATGAAGTTTTCTCTCCTGTGCTGCTAACTAGGGCATACAAAACCTTTGCCAGACCCATCCTTGAATACTGCTCAATTGCCTGGAACCCACACTGCATTTCAGACATTAAAACATTGAGAGAGGGTCCAGAGGTATTTTACAAGAAGTGTACTCAACTCCTCTGCTTGCAATAAAATTCCTTATACTACCAGGCTTGGAATTTTAAGCCTAGATAACCTAGAACTAGGCCGTCTATGTTCCGACCTGAGCTTTATTTATTTATTATTAAAATTTATATGCTGCCCAATCCTGAAGGATTCCATGCGGCTTACAAAAAGAAGAAAAAAAGAGAAAGAAAAAAAGAAGAGGAAAAAAAAAGACAGTTTAAAATCATAAAACCACATGCATCCATTCTAATCGGGGCTGGACCTTAACAATGAGGTCAACAGCCCCAGGCCTGCCGGAACAGCCAGATTTTAACAGCTTTCTTGAAGGCCATGAGAGTGGGTATGGTGTATGGTGCATGGTGCATAAGATAATCTGCCATAACGTCCTACCTTTTAGCAATAGCAATAGCAATAGCAGTTAGACTTATATACCGCTTCCTAGGGCTTTCAGCCCTCTCTAAGCCGTTTACAGAGTCAGCATATTGCCCCCAATAATCTGGATCCTTGTTGTATTTACCTCATAAGGATGAAAGACTGAGTCAACCTTAGCAATATCAATAGCAATAGCAGTTAGACTTATATACCGCTTCATGGGGCTTTCAGCCCTCTCTAAGCGGTTTACAGAGTCAGCATATTGCCCCCAACAACAGTCCGGGTCCTCATTTTACCCACCTCGGAAGGATGGAAGGCTGAGTCAACCCTGAGCCGGTGAGATTTGAACAGCCGAACTGCAGAACTGCAGTCAGCTGAAGTAGCCTGCAGTGCTGCATTTAACCACTGCGCCACCTCGGCTTTTAGTGACTACTTTAACTTCAACCACAATAACGCAGTGAGAAGACGGATTTTCAGGCTATTCCTGAAATTCCCCTATTCCGAAGGAAATTGGACGGTTTGTTTCGGACCCAAGCTGTCCCGGAGAGACAGTGAAAGGTAGGAGGAGATCCAGTGACCCCAGAGACGTTCACAAAGTCCCTGGGGGCTTGGAATTTAACCTCCTTTGCCAGTGACTTCTGGATTAGCTGTAAACTAACCGAAACTGCAGGTTGCCCCTATCAATAGCTACAAACTAAATGTAATCCGCTCTAATCTTGATAGCAGAAAATACAACTTCAGCAATAAATTAGTAAATGTCTGGAACACTTTAGCTGATCCTGTTGTTAGCTCCTCCAACCCCCATACCTCTTACCTTAAGCTGTCTACCATGGACCTCACACATTTCTCAAGAGTTCCCTAAGGGGGGGGGGTGTATAAGCGCACCAGCGTGCCTACCGTCCCTGTCCTACTGTCCCATTTATACCTATTCTTTTTATGTCTTTATGGCTATGTTCTGCTTACTTATTTATTCATTTATTTGTGCCATTTTTCATGTGTTTATGTCTATGTCTATACTGATACTTGCTTCCTTGTACTTGTTGACAAATAAATTAAAAAAAATGAAATAAATAAACTTCTGATGGACTTAAAGACAGATCACCCCAATATATTTTGTTCAGGCAGAGAAACTGGTGTTTTCTCCAATTTTCCAAGCAAAGGTGTGTTGTCCTCTAAGTCAACAATGTTAAATTGAAATTTTTTAAAAAAATACTTTAGCCTCTAATCATACCTGTTAAAATACAATAATATATTAATAACCAGCAATCTTGGAATATTACTAAGTATGCAGGCCACAGTTATTCCAAAGTGCTGTCAATGGGTTTTCATAGGATTAATGTTTACATTCTCTAAAGTTTATAGACTAGGACTTAAGTTTTATTTTATACGTAGTTTGTCATAGAAATCATATTTGATAGTAAATGATGATTTAGGTATTATAAAATATATGCAAATGTAAGAGTAGAGATGTGTATGAGATAAAATACAACTCAGTGGATATGTAACCTGGATAAAGGAATATGTTTCAAAGAGGAACAATGTGAAGAAGTCGGGATTTGTTTGGCTGTAAAATTGTGTAGGATTAGAGCCAAGATAAAGTGGTTAGTTAGTAAGTGAGGTTACAATAGGCCACCAGCATGATGACAAGGTCCTGAGATTTAGATAACGAACCAGAGAACATTTGGGAGAAAAATCCTAGAGGAAGTCAGTGGTAAACTAACTTTACATTCTACAGAAAGGTACTTGGATGTGACTGGGAAGTCAACAGGAGTTGATTTCAACTCTTGATTTTATCTTTTATGTACAATTGTCCCTAAGACTGCATCTTAACTTCGTAAGCCACTTTTTCCCCCCTCTTATCGTTCTTCTTCATTTCCCTTGAATACCTCACAGTAAATATCATATCAGTTCTTTGAGCTGCTCTAGGAGGCTTATGACTAAAAAAAAAAAAAATACAAATGCTTTGACAAATAAATAAACTATTGCAGATGCATTTTTCCCCTCTTCTTTGCACGCATTTTTGAGTACAGAATGATTGTCAGCTGCAAACCCGGATCTGTTTATATGCATATGAAAATTCAGGAAAATATATATTTTTCACCACTACCAACAGTTTCAAGAGAAGTAACACGTTACCTAAAACTAGGGTCCAGCCAAAATGCATTTCTCACTCAAGCCTCAAACTGTGGAATTAGTGGCAAATAAATTTAATAATAGTAATAATAATAATGTAATAATTCCTTCTGAATGGGCTGGCAGGCTAGCAGTCATTCTCTTTATACGTCTAGACGAAGTGAAATGTGATACCATTTTCTGAGTATGCATTATTAAGTACAGATTAAGCTGCACAAGAAACTATCCCATAAGAGAGGAAGCAATATAGGCATGTGAATGCAGCACTTGATTAATTAATGCCAATAACATCTCAAGGAAGACAGGTGTTTAAATTTGCTAAATTTAATGTTCTTTGGGCAGCTGGAATGAGTGATGAGTGGCAGATCGATCTCATACGCACAGATACCCACAGTGGTGGGATTCAAATAATTTAACAACCAGTTCTCTGTCCCAATGACCAGTGGTACAGTGGAAATGAAACTGTTAAAAGTTCCTCTTCATTATTTTTGAAGGAAAGGGGAAACACACACACTCACACTCTTCACTGACTTCATATAGGGCTGTCAAACTCCCAGCCATGGGATGGATGTGTCACATGCTGGCCATGCCCACATTCCATTTAGTGAAGGGGGAAAAAGCCCCGATATGTCATGTGACAGAACTGTGATGATGTGAGTTTGATACCCCTGTACTACATCTTTAAAGTAATATGTAGTCTTCCCAAAGAATAGGATGACTCTTTGACACTATGCTGGCTGAGGCTTTATCCCTGCTACCAGCTTTTCAGCATAAACAGGATTAATGAAAGCAGTGAAGATAAAAGGAATGATCTGGGCAAAAAATAATCACATAGAAGGGTAAAGCCGAGAACTTTGATTTTAACTTGTCTTTAAAAGATGAACAGTTTTTTTTTTTTGGACATTCCCGAATGTGAAAGTCTTTATTTTCCTGTGAAATTGGAATTGGAATTGGAAAATTTATTTATAGGCCGCCCTTTTCCCTGAGGGGACTCAGGGCGGCTTACAACTCATGGGGAAAGGGGATACAACAGTGAGACATAAAACAATACATAATTAAAAATAGAACACAGCATTCATCATTCGGGTGGGGACGGATTACAATCTAGCCCCAGGCCTGACGGGATAGCCAGATTTTAAGGGCTGTGCGGAAGGTCTGGAGGGTGGTGAGGGTACGGATCTCCACGGGGAGATCGTTCCAAAGGGTCGGAGCTACTACAGAGAAGGCTTTCCTCCGCGTAGTCGCCAGTCGACACTGACTGGCAGATGGAATTCGGAGGAGGCCTAATCTATGTGATCTAATTGGTCGCGAGGAGGTGATTGGCAGGAGGCGGTCTCTCAAGTACCCAGATCCCTACCATGAAGGGCTTTATGGGTGGTAAGTAGCACCTTGAAGTGCACCCGGAGATCAACAGGTAGCCAGAGCAGCTCGCGGAGGATAGGTGTTATGTGGGTGAACCGAGGTGCACCCACAATCGCTCGTGCGGCCGCATTCTGGACTAGTTGAAGTCACCGGATGCTCCTCAAGGGCAGCCCCATGTAGAGCACGTTGCAGTATTCCAGCCTTGAGGTCACAAGGGCATGAGTGACTGTTGTGAGAGCCTCCCGGTTCAGGTAGGGTCGCAACTGGTGCACCAGGCGAACCTGGGCAAATGCCCCCCTGGTCACAGCCGACAGGTGGTGATCAAAGGTCAGCTGTGGGTCCAGGAGGACTCCCAAGTTGCGAACCCTGTCTGAGGGGTATAGTGTTTGACCCCCCAGCCTGAGTGATGGAACACTTGCCAAATTATTGGGAGGGAAACACAACAGCCACTCGGTCTTATCCGGGTTGAGTACCAGTTTGTTAGCCCTCATCCAGTCCCTAACGGCTTCAAGTCCCCGGTTCATCACGTCCACCGCTTCATTGAGTTGGCATGGGGCGGACAGATACAACTGGGTATCGTCCGCGTATTGATGGTATCTTATCCCGTGCCTCCGAATGATCTCGCCCAGCGGTTTCATGTAGATGTTGAATAGTAGGGGGGGTAAGACCGAACCCTGCAGCACCCCATATGTTAGGGGCCTAGGGGTCGATCTCTGCCCTCCAACTAACACCGACTGCGACCTGTCCGAGAGGTAGGAGGAGAACCACTGCAAAACAGTGCCTCCCACCCCCACCTCCCGCAGTCGTCGCAGAAGGATACCATGGTCGATGGTATCGAAAGCCGCCGAGAGGTCAAGGAGAACCAGGATGGAGGCATGGCCTCCATCCCTGGCTTTCCAGAGGTCATCGGTCAATGCGACCAAAGCGGTTTCTGTCGTGTAACCAGGCCTGAAGCCGGACTGGAATGGGTCAAGGTAACTAAAATTCCCTATACACATTATGTCCGATTTGATGTCTCCCACATCTAACATAATTCCTCTGTGTTATTCCATCCAAATAATATAACTTTCAGATTTTTCCCCCCATACGTATCTATTGTCAAAAGACTTCTAATTTATATCTGGGATCAACGAAGTTAGAACTGTATGAAGAAACCTGAAAGAAGAAAAAAAACTGAGTTATTAAAGCAATGGGTTTATTAGCCACTTGATTTATGGACGTGGGGAACAAAATTTCAAACTTAGAAACGAACTCATTAAATGATGGTTTCAACAGCTCGTAAAAAAGGCAATTTCTCTAATTAAGGGATATTGGCTAGTATTTTTTTTTTTTTTTTGATATCTTGTATTCCCTGAGTCACTTTCATCTTTGAGTTCCTGCCACTCCCTCCAGTGAATCAAAGAGCAATATAAAGGTGAAATTTCTTCAATAAAATGAACTATTCAGATCCAATTCATCTTTTAAAAGCCACCTTCAAACAAAATTTGTTTTTGAAGCAGGTCGTAAAGTTCAGTACATGATATTTGATATGAAAAATGGTCATATTCGGAACTATTTACATAATTGGCTTGCTCCTTTACATTATAATTAACATTAAAATGATGGTATAAAAAGAATAAGGCAACATATGGTGACATGAGCTTTTTTCCAAGTTTATGTCTTTTTTTAAAAAAAATGGCTTTGATCAAGTGGACAAAGTCTGGACTGACTATCCTTTTCAAAAGAGAAGACTAAAAGAAGGTGATTTAAAACTAGGAGGGAGGTCTAAGAAATGATTAGGGGCAGGAAGGGAAGAAAGAAAGAAAGAGAGAAGGAAGTCATATAACTCCATTGCAAGAATGAGAGAGAGAAAGAGAAGAAAAATAGCAGTAATGCCATTTTTTTATTATTTCTTACACATTTAACTTAGTTCTTTTGGATATTATTTCTTTTTTTTTTCAAAATATATTTTTTATTTTCCATTTTCATGTCATACAATCACATGTATATTATTACATAGCCAATATCCTATTGTATTAAGTAGTAATTACATCAGTTCCTCTTGTCGTCAACACCCAAAAAGATAAAAACCCATTATTAGCTCTTCTGCTCTCCATACACCTCTTTCTTCTACCTCTCTCCTACCTCCTTTCTTCCCTCCATCATCCTTTCCTACTCTACTTCCCCTTCCTTTCTCCTTCTCCTCTCTCTACATTCCACTCCTCCTTATCCTCCTCATCTTCCTCCCTTACCCTCTCTCCTATCCCTCTCTTCCATCTCTCTTCTACCTTCTGTTTCCCACTCTTCCTCTCATTGGTGTATTTCCGCTTCTGAGCAAACTCCAATCTTTTGGATATTATTTCTGAGAACTCTAACCTCATTGAATCTACACCATTTGGATTTTTTTACTTTTGAATTCAACAACCAATTTACATTATAAAAATGCTCGGGGAAATTTCCTGTAATCTGGTAGGTATCAGTGAATGCAACAAGGCGAAGCTAGGTCATAGGTGTCAGAGGTGGCATGCAAAGCCCTCTCTGTGGGCACACATGCCACTGCCAGCTAGTCTTCTGGTTTCCGGTGCAGGCATGCACACCAGCCAGTTGGTCTTCACATGCACTGAGCACTGAAAATCTGAAGACCAGTCAGCCACTGTGCATGTGCGTGCCGGACAGCTCTTCTTTGGATTTTCAGTCTGTGCGAAGACAAGCTGGCTGGTGTGTAAGCACATGCTGGAAACCCAAACACCAGCTGGATGGCGCACGCATGAGTACCGGCCAGATGTTCTTTGGGTTTCCAGAGCTCTGGTGCATGCATGCACACAGGTTCTGGTTTGGCACCCGGTGCTGAAAAGGTTCACCATCACTGCAATAAGGGGTAAGCTGTGCTTTCCTCTCCCCATGCCCCTTTTACTGTAAATAGCAGTTAGACTTATATACCGCTTCATAGGGCTTTCAGCCCTCTCTAAGCAGTTTACAGAGTCAGCATATGGCCCCCAACAACAATCCGGGTCCTCATTTCACCCACCTCGGGAGGATGGAAGGCTGAGTCAACCTTGAGCCAGTGAGATTAGAACCACTGAACTGCAGATAAGAGTCATCTGAAGTGGCCTGCAGTACTGCACCCTAACCACTGCGCCACCTCGGCTCTTTCTCTGAAGCACAGCCATCCTCAGAAACATTTTTATCATGAGTTTCCAACAACAACTCGGTGTGACCAATGGTCTTAGGTGATTGCTTAGCAATTTTAGGGGTCTAATCAATATTATCCGTGTTGGAAAATTACTGGGGTGATTTGCACTACAGTTTCCACACAACATAATCCCAGCCAATCCCTACATCCAAATCTCAGCAAGCAATGCCCCCTTCGGCTCATCTAGCAAAATTATTAAGCAGCTGCAAATATCAGAAATAAACAGCTGGAAAAAAGAGGATGCAGAACAAGCAAAGCAATTTCTACATGTCAGATGCGACTTCATTTAATAATCAGGAAAGAAACCACTCAACTCCATTTGTTTGAAATCAAGTGTACTTTTACTAATTATAAACGAACAGTAGCAAAGCTAAGCTGAATCTGGTTAATTAGGCGCGGAAGCAAAGAATATCATGTATAATTCAATCCCCTCCCCTTGGCACCCTAGTCCATAGTCCAATTATAATGCACCCAACTGTCAGGTGGGAGATAACTTCAAAAGGCATCACCAGGATGGAATGCCGGACAGTTAACCTTGGCGGGAAACTCCCTTCCTCCACATGCGCAGTAAGATGGTCAGTTCAGCATCTAGAATCTTCCTCCAGCACATCATGATTCCCCTCCCAAATACCAACCCCCCCTCCCCATTACAATGGCAGCCGAAGCAGCAGCAAAGCAGAGGCTGACACTACATCACAAAAGACACAGAGACTTCAGGGCTATTGAAACAATATTGGGGTAATTCGTATCAAAAGCTTCCACGGGAAAGGTCTTTGGATATTCCAACCTTAATCCTAGGATGTACATAACCAGCATAGCAATGGAAGGAGAATATCTGGTGATTCCTCCTCTTTTCTGAACCATGCAGAAAGCAGGTGGAAGGGGATGGATCGTTGAGTCAAACTGTAATAAACTTTGGAACACTGAATACCTATCATTCCTACCTTTAGATGAATTAAGCTGAAGGAAGTTACATTTCCATAAATTATGCAACATGTTGTTTGCAATTCTTATGGCAAAGGATGAACAATTTCTGCCCAAGACCTCTAAAAATAAATCAGATTTAGCAAGATAGCTGCACCATACATCTCTTTATTTCTGTACTTACCAGTATTTTCCCTCTCAAATAACTAAACTTAATAACTAACAATCATTTTTATTTATCAGAACAGGAGCAAAAAATATTATCAGCCACACCACATGACACTGATTTATTTGGTAAATTTATATAGCCCTCTGTCTCACATTTGTGGCTCTTGAGTAGCTTACAAAGTTAAAAACTAAAAAAATAAGAGAACACATTGTTCAAAAACATAACAACAAAAACATTAAAACAATAAAAAAGTTAATTGAAAGCCTCACTGCAGGAGTAGAAATCAACTTGGATAATGTTGGATGCAACCGAGGGAAAATTGCAATAATCTCAAATCAAAAGAATTGTCTTCTCTGTAACTATAAAAGCAGCACATGCATATTTCTATTGTTATGAAGATGAGAAATCATTTGAAATGCTATATTATAAAGTAAAAAACCAGGTTAGACAGCAGATAAGCAATTTACAGAAGTAGTAATTGACTCTAGGTGACAGGGAATGGAGAAAAATGTAAGCATTTTAGGGAAAGAAAAGCAATTTGAGCTTGGGAAAAAGGTGGCAGCCAATGATTTATGTTAAAAAAAAGATTCTAGTATCTTTTAAAATTTCTGCTAGCAATCTGTTAAAACTACTCAGATTTCAGGGGGCGGGATTCCTACCAGTTTGAGTTGATATTTAATATTTTAATACAATAAATTGGTTGCTCCTCTGGTCATTCTAACTGCTGGTGCTGTAATGCTGGGATCTCCAAACTCAGCAAGATTAAGACTTGTGCACTTCAAGTCCCAGAATTTCTCAACTCTGCTAGCTGGGAATTCTAAGAGTTGAAGTCCACAAGTCTTAAAGTTGCCAACTTTAAGAGGAGAATCAAGCACCCTTCTAAAGAGCAAAGCTGACAAATGCTTCTGCGTTTCTCCACATTGCTTAGCATTAATTTCCCCTTTAGCTTGAATAAATTTAACCTCTAAGAATGAATGAGAGGCACAACAAGCCAGTTGAGAAAATGCCCTTAGAATATCACAACATGCCAACTCGCCAATGCCAAAGTTAGACAAAGGTCTCTGCTAAGAAGCAAGGTAATGAAAAATGTCAACCTGTGTGTTACAACATTGCTACGCAACACTCCCTGGTCTTTTGTACTTGTGTCCTGAGGTCAGACCGGAGTATTTAAGTCAAGGGGGCTAGAGGGGTATGTCAAAAACAAAATTTGCCATTCCTCAAACTCCCTGCAGACTTCTATTAAGCTGAACGAAAAACCTATATGTATTTAGCTATTTGGATGTTGCTGAGGTTTCTAAATATATCTGTCTCTTTGCAATAGCAATTTATTTATTCTATGAACTTCCCCCATCCTCACCTATGACACTTATGTACTATCGGGTTTCCCCTTTTAAGTGGCCCTGAATTAGCTAAGATTTCCCAGATGTTGAACATTAAAGATTCCATTTTTAATAAATAATCTTGATTTTTATGGAAGGCATTTCAAAATGTTGATTTCTCTGGAACCAAATTGAAATGAGGTTTTACCTACATTCCTTTTGGTTATTTTTCTTCATGGTTCTTTTTTCTCTGGGTGCTTTCCTACACCTAAGTGGGAACAATGATTTCCATTTTCCATGCATAGTTCTATACTGTGGTTTGTTATTGATATTTTAGCAATAGCAATAGCAGTTAGACTTCTATACCGCTTCATAGGGTTTTCAGCCCTCTCTAAGCGGTTTACAGAGTCAGCATATTGCCCCCACAGTCTGGGTCCTCATTTCACCCACCTCGGAAGGATGGAAGGCTGAGTCAACCTTGAGCCGGTGAGATTTGAACCGCTGAACTGCAGATAACAGTCAGCTGAAGTGGCTTGCAGTACTGCACCCTAACCACTGCGCCACCTCGGCTCTCTTTTCAGCATCGCTGCCTTGAGAAACCCTAGTTCCCACATCTAACCATACACAGGGCTACCACCCTCAAACACACACACACACACACACACACAAACACAATATGCATATTACGGAATTTTCACTCTAGAAGTGAAGATTCCACCATTACCATCAGAATCTTTCAGTCTGCCCAAATGCCAACTCTACGGCTTCCAATCATGATTTAAACATTTTTCTGCCTCATCCATTATGACAGAGATTGGGTGTGAAAGGTAGGCGGGGGGAGCTGAAGAAGAGGAAGAGGCTTATCTTTCTGAGAACCAGAGCTAGAAGGTCTCGAGCCAGCAATAACATGGATCGGGGTGGGTTTTTGCATAGAATTTGGTAATCAATGGCAATAGGGATTTCCATTGGTAAAAAAAAAATGTGGTCATGTGATATCACACATTATGACCACATTGCTTAGTGACAGAACTTCTTCCTGCTGTTAACTGAGGACTACTTGTCATTACCTAGGGACACAATATAAATGTGGATCCTTATGCGTGTATGCTTTAAAGGGAGAATAAATCAGAGAGGAGGCTGAACAGAGAGTGCTTCATTCTCTCCTGGATGACCATCAGTGTATTTGGATTCACACAATCCCGTATTGAATCCAGACATCTCTTCAATTAAAGCCGAGGTGGCGCAGTGGTTAGGGTGCAGTACTGCAGGCCACTTTAGCTGACTGTGATCTGCAGTTCAGCGGTTCAAATCTCACCAGCTCAAGGTCAACTCAGCCTTCCATCCTTCCGAGGTGGGTGAAATGAGGACCCGGACTGTGGGGGCAATTTGCTGACTCAATTTGCTAAAAAAATTGTAAACCGCTTAGAGAGGGCTGAAAGCCCTATGAAGCGGTATATAAGTCTAATTAATAAATAAATAAAATAAATAAATAAAAAGGGAAGTTATCCAAATCATGTAACTCAACAGGAAAGCTTTATGGCATGCTGAGGACCAGCAATAGCAACATCACTTAGTCTTATATACTGCTTCTGAGTGGTCTAAAGTGTCAGCCTATTACTCCCAGCAGTTCTGGGTCCTCATTTTACAACTTCGGAAGGATGGAAGGCTGAGTCAACTTTGATTCCCTCAGGATATAACTCCAGGTCTAATGGCTGAGATGTTGGACTAGGAATAGAGAGAGATTCTAGTCCGCCATCAGCCATGAAAGCTCATGACGACTTTGGGCCCAACATAACTTATGGGGCTGTTGGAGAAAACAAGATGGAGGAGGCAGCACTATAAATAACCCCTTGAGGTCTTGATGAAAAGCAGAATATAAATTTGATTTGATTTATTGCATTTCTATGCCACCCTATTCCCAGAGGGACTCAGGGCGGCTCATAAACCAAAATGAAGAGGGAAACAACAGACAAACAACTACAACAATTTAAAAACAATCAGCAAGCACACAATTCGAGCGGGGACGGGAACTCGTCAGCCCCAGGCCTGTCGGAACAGCCAGGTTTTAAGGGCTTAGCGGAAAGCCTGAAGGGTGGTGAGGGTCCGAATCTCCACGGGAAGCTCGTTCCAGAGGGTCGGAGCAGCCACAGAGAAGGCTCTCCTCCGGGTGGTAGCCAATCAGCATTGGCCAGTAGATGGAATTCGGAGGAGGCCTAGTCTGTGGGATCTAATAGGTCTATTGGAGGTAATTGGCAGCAGGCGGTCTCTCAAGTACCCAGGTCCAATACCATGAAGGTCTTTATAAGTGATGACATCTATTAAATATGCAAGTAACACAAGCCAAACAGACTATAATCACTGTCCTAGTAGAGGGTTTCCTCCTAGAGACAGTTAGGCTTCTAACTGCCACTTTAAGCAGTTATGGAATAAGAATATCATTGATTTATGATTTATTGGTTCAGGTAATTTAATATAGTCCTGCTTGCTTCTCTGGGTAAATTGGATATTAGGCAAGAGAGTTCTGAATTCAAATTCAAGCAAGAAGGGAACTAAGGCATGATAATTTTCATTGTCATCTAAAAATATTCATAGATATATAGTTGATTTCTAGAATACTGTCCTCACGTCATCAAAGTTTAGCTTATATGGGTTTCCTGAGAAAACTCCCAACATAAATGTGTGGTGAAGATTCATCTACACATTTTCATATTAAAAATGAATTATTCAATCCAGCACCTTGGGGAATCCATCCTTTCTTTCTCTCACCATTTCTTTAACACACACACGCCATTTTTTTTTCTTCCTTTGGCAAAGCAGCTTGCAAAAATATAGAAGATATCCTTTACGCCATCCGTATTTTGTCATGCTAAACAAGTCCATTCTAGGCCCTTTCAAGTGGAAACAATGCTATGCCAATTATACGTAAGAAATGTGAAGGCAGAGCGCCTGGCTCTCCACTGACATTTTGAGGTTGCTATGGCAATTACTCACCTGTAATTCAAAGGAGAGAAACAGGATTCAGCATTTCTTCATGTATGAGAAATAAATGCGTTTTAAAATTGAGCTGACAAAATGTGGCACACCATTTTTTATGAAGCTGAAGCATGACTTATTTTTTTAGACACACTTATATAGTTTATTACTCATTTGCACAAGTGGGAGACTTGAGAGGTGATTACTAATATACTATTAGGATCTCATCTACACCTGGCAAATTAATGGGATTTATTATTTGAAATCAATCTTAATTGATTTTGGGTAATCTGTTACCCATATACTCTGAAAGCCACAGAAAAGACCCATCCACAGAACTCCATCAGATGCTCACTTTTCATGACTGTTGACAGGGAAGCACCCAGAGTTTCATATAAAACGGGTGGTTCCCTATCCTTTATAAATGTCTTAAACAAATAGAATGAATGAATGAATGAATAAATAAATGACTGTTTGAATGGGCCTTTACAAAGCATGCCCACCTCATCATCAGGAATCAAGCCTGTCTCAAGGAAAACTTTTCAATAAAATTATTCTTTTTTCTGTTTTTTCTGTCTACTGCAGGGGGTGTCAATTTCATTGAGGGCTGCATCAGGATTGTGTTTGACCTCGGGGCCCAGGGTGGGCATGGCCAGCTCGACATCACTCATGTCAGGGGGCCTGTGGTGGCCTGAGTGTTCTGCCAGTGAAAATGGGCTCCCGAGCTCCGTTTTTGGCTGAGGTGACTTCCTGCAAACCTCTGCCAGCAAAAACGGAGGCTCCCCCGAGCTCCATTTTCGCTGGCATAGGCACCGCGGGCCAGTGCTTTGCTGTTCCCAGGGCTGCCCCGTGGGCCAGATCTAAGCACCCCACAAGTCGGATCCGGTCCCTGGACCTTGAGTTTCACACCCCTGGTCTACTGGATAAGGAGCTGAGTTCTAATCTATCATAAACACAAAAAGTAGCTTGCTGATTAAAAAAAAAAAGACTGTTGTCAGGCCTGCAATTATATTCTTTTTAGAATTTTGGCCTGTCACACTTTCTCTTATTTCATTATGCTGTTTCATTAGTATAGTTGATGGGAGGGGGGAATAGACAGGAGTAGGATTGTGGAATGTATTGTTTTCATTCTTTACTAGAAGCCAAGATCATCTTTTGTCTCCGTACTTTGACACCTGACCAGAAGCAGCTGGGTGTGGATGCCAGCGTGGAAGTTTAAGTTTAAGTTTTATTTGATTTATATGCCGCCCTATTCCCAAAAAGGGACTCAGGGTGGTGAACAACTTAAACGGGCAAGGGAAACATACAAGTACAAAATAGACATTTAAAATGATCAACAACCACACCTGTCGAGAGGGGAAGGGAACTCATCAATCCCAGGCCTGCCGACACAGCCAGGTTTTAACGGCTTTTCGGAAAGCAGGGAGAGAGGTGAGGGTCCGAATCTCCGCGGGGAGTTCTTTCCAAAGGAAGAAGAAGATTGGACCATGTGATGGATTGTGGGTGTGGGGACAAGATCATGAACTTTTAACTGGGTGGGATTCTGATGTCATTTCCAGTATTGGGATTCCATAGCAATGTGCCAAGATGTCTGTCTTATTAAAATTGAACTTTAAGGATAAGTTTGCCTTGATCTCTGATTTGATTCTACATGATACTTGGAACACTGACAACTGTTAAATAACTTGGCGAAAGGACAAAATCTATCTCAAACCTACTAAAAGAGTGTTTTGAATACTCAATATTTTCCTTTAAAAAAAAACAAATATTGCAATAGCATACAGATAAACCAAAAATGTCTATTCCTAATTTTGATTCTGAATGGGGGACAACTAAAATTAAGAAATGTTGGAGTGAGGAAAAAAAAAGGCTGGCATCCTAGAATCAGACTCCAATAAGGAATTCTTAGATCTACCTAAAATAGTTTTATTACCTTAATTACAGAGGCTGAGTCAAAATGGATGGAAATGACCAGTGAATGGAAAAACAATGCTCCTCAAGGCGGTTTTAACTCTGCCTGTTTATTAGAAACATCATTTGCCATGCCACATAAACCATGATGCCCTTATGGATGTTCAAATCAGAAACTGTGGCATCAAAGCTGAAAGTTGATGGGAAGTGAATATGGGAATCACTCGTGGAAGAGATATGATGACACTTTGCTTCTTCCCAAAAAGTTTTTTTGTTTGTTTCCAAAGTGACAACAGCCTAACAGACAACAGGCAAACTTTATTAAGCCTGATCTTATATGATATATTTCAAGTGATCCTGGCTTACTCTAAGCCTGCCTTCTGGAACAGAGGTGGGTTCCTACTGGTTTGGACATGTTTCGGATGAATAGGTAGTAACTTGGCCGGACATGCGCCCAAACCGATTCTATGCTCGGGGTACCATCTTGATTTTCTGTTCTGCACATGCGCAAAACAATCTTCATTGGAAAACAATGTCTTTTTTCCCCTTTTCTAATTTTGTGCGCATGCAAAGACTTTTTAAGGTGCAAATGTGGACGGGCACAGATCAATTTTTTTCATGTGCCGAACCGGTAGTAATGCCAGCAGGAACCTACCCCTGCTCTGAAATCTAA
>NC_045544.1:2701358-2718858 GCF_009769535.1 Thamnophis elegans
CATCAGTACACAATTGTATTTTACATTCTGTCTTGATTTCCTCCATAACATAAGTTTTACTTTGCTCCATACCATAAGTTGATGCACCATTAAAGAGTTAAAGGATCAGTTAAAGGACAGATCATTTTGCAGAAAAATCTATGTAGTTTCTGCTAATACCAATTTGATAACACATTTATAAAGCAAGGCATCTTACTCTGTCTTTCTTTTGGCCCTTTAGCTTTGTCCTAAAATAATTATCATATTCCAAAGAGAGTAGCTGCAGTATTTGCAAAGAATATATATAGTTTTATCAATACTTTAAAAATAGAATGCAAAGCTGCAATAAAACTTATGTACCATTTTATTTTCTACTGCATTTGTACACCCAAGAGAACTAAAGTTCTACTGATTTGCTTGCTTTTACGCACTGTTAACCTGCCTGCCTGTAAAACCACCTGTATTGTGAGACTGTGAATGTGGCTTTACGTTCTGCAATTTTTAATGCACATTTTCAAGTCAGTGAAAATGTCTAGGCATCAGGATACAACAACTGCTTCCAAAACTTCATTTATTGGACCTATAAAATCAATACCTTGGAGTTTGCAGTATCTGCAAAAACTCTTAACCTTTAATGGAATTCATGGGAGCAAACATGATAGCTGAGAAAGACTGAAAAGTGATGATCTGAGGATTTTAGAGAGGCAGATAAATGAGCATTATTATTTATGGTTGACATTTTGACATTATTAATTTCTTTTCTGTCTTGTCTGTTTTTGTATCTCATACCATTGAACTGACTGCATATGCTACTTTGATTAAAAGCGAAACCCAGTTATTTGCCACCTGGTTCCAAAGACCTGATAATATCATTTGGATAGGTGCAGCAAGTATATTGTGCAATCTCATACAAATCTTCTCAGAAGCCTTATTGCTTTCATTAAATTTTATTTTAAAGTATGTGGAATCACCTTCTGCAAAAGTTTAACTATCCGACTCTGCCAGTTGGATTGGGGGGGGGCAAAAAAGAGGGGGTAGTTCATAGATTAATAACAAATCCCACTCCTCCCCCTTTATCCTTCCCCCTCCCTCTTCATATTTTAGCTAGGGCTATATATTGTATTTTGTATTTTAGTAGCACATTATTCATATAGTTTTGTCTTTTTAAAAGTGTAAGCCACTTAGAGTTACCCTGTGGTAAGATGGGTGGCCAATGAATTTAATCAATCAATCAATCAATCAAATATATAAACATATAAAATAAATAAAACTAGTATCCAATTGGGGGCAGGAGCAATATTTTATTTTGATGAACAAACGTCAGCCAGTACATGATATATTTTGGTGGAGTTAAGCTGATTATTTTTGCTCAGAAGAATGCTATCTTCATGATGTTAGTGTCCAAAGTCACGATGACTTAAACCAGTGGTAGTCAACCTGGTCCCTACTGCCCACTAGTGGACGTTCCAGCTTTCATGGTGGGCGGTAGGGGTTTTGTCCGATACTGAAGCACTTTCCTTTTTTAAAATTTAATTGACTTTTTAAAAAAATGTCATAGCATTAATTAAAAACATTTTCATTAGGTTTTCATAAAATCACCATTACTGTGGAACTGGTGGGTGGTTAGAAAATTTTACTACTAACAGAGATACAAAAGGGGGTGGTAGGTATACAAAGGTTGACTGCCCCTGAATTAAACTTATGCTTGTTGTATAGCACAGACAAGATTCTGGAGGACAGTTCAAGAGCCAAAGTCAAAAAAATAATAATCAAGAATCAAGGGAGAGAGTACTGAAATCAATGAGAAAGAGAATGCCAATGGAAGAACAAATTGTAGTATAAATATTGTACTTGAAGTAGGCTTACCCAAAGGGCTTAAAATATTTCTCACTGTAACTCTGGCCACTTTGGAACAGTTTTGCAACAAGGTACTCTTCACATACTGAACTAAGATCCAGTTCCACAGATTTAAACTACCTACAGTTTACTTTCTACAATTCCGTTCCAGACAGCCTTGTGTTACTTCCAGACCAAGTTAATTAGACTTCCTGAATCAATAGATAAGAAATCGTTAAAAAGTTGCCTCATTAACTTCAATGGAACCCAACTGCTGCTCGCTTAGTTTGGATCAAACCTATAACATTTGAGGGATAATGAGTATGTGGCATGAATATTCATCTCCATGTTGATTCACATAAAACTATTTTAAGACTGGAGAAGAACTCTGAATAAGGTAATTGCTACAAAATACATATCATTTGGATATTCTTTAGAGTTTTCCATCATTTTTGAAAGGTAAATATCAAGCAAAAATAAATACATCCCACGCATTATCAGGGTAAAAAAAAAAAAAAAAAAAAAAAAAAAAAAAAAAAAAAAAAAAAAACTGCAAATACTGTATTTTATATATTTTAATCTCAATGATTACCTGTTCTAATTTGTTATTTTATTTAATCAAAACTGCCTAATTCTTCAGCATTTGGGAATTATGAGAATAGTGAAAAATGCTCAGCTATTGAAAGGGAAAAGCTGTAATTTTTGAGATTTGTTATCATATTGATAAGATTTAATTAATATAACGCTAGGTATTTTAATGGATGGCTAACATAGGTGTGTAGATATCTAACTATATAGCTTCTCTAAGGAGGATATCTGCCTTAAATTGTGCAAATATTAGGAAAACATGCCTACAAAACATATTACTATTTTTCCATGTAGCTTTTTTTTTAAAAAAAAATGAATTGATACAATAGCTGGATAACTTTAGAATTAGTAAATAGTTCTACATTGGGCTGTTAGT
The DNA here is from genome assembly GCF_009769535.1 of Thamnophis elegans. Taxonomy (NCBI): domain Eukaryota; kingdom Metazoa; phylum Chordata; class Lepidosauria; order Squamata; family Natricidae; genus Thamnophis; species Thamnophis elegans. Next base: position 2,704,138 of record NC_045544.1, read on the forward strand.
ACTGCATTTTGAAACATGAAGACTGAAGTCACAGAGAGCAAAGAGGTCCCACTAGTACTCCCAATTCACTGGAGAGACCCTTGAAGCACCTCCAACATGTATAACTGAACTGTAATTGTTACTATGCAGAAGGGAATACATGAGAAAACATCATACTGGCTGAATTACATAAAATTAACTCCTCTCTCTCTCTCTCTCTCTCTCTCTCTCTCTCTCTCTCTCTCTCTCTCCCTCCCTCCCTCCCTCCCTCCCTCCCTCCCTCCCTCCCTCTCTCTCTACATACACACATACACACACAAACACACACACACACACAAACGTATGTATGTATGTATGTATGTATGTATGTCCCTGTGGTGATATTCTTTTTTTTTTTTTTACTAATGGTTCTGTGGGTGTGGGCATGGCAGGGGAAGGATACTGCAAAATCCCCATTCCCATCCAATCCAGGGGAAGGATACTGTAAAATCTTCATTCCCACCCAATCCAGGGGAACAATACTGTAAAATCCCCATTCCCACCCAATCCAGGGGAAGGATACTGTAAAATCTTCATTCCCACCCAATCCAGGGGAACAATACTGTAAAATCCCCATTCCCACCCAATCCAGGGGAAGGATACTGTAAAATCCCATTCCCACCCAATCCAGGGGAAGGATACTGCAAGATTCCCATTCCCACCCAATCCATATAGCAATATAGCAATATAGCAGTAGACTTATATACCGCTTCATAGGCCTTTCAGGCCTCTCTAAGCGGTTTACAGAGAGTCAGCATATTGCCCCCAACAATCTGGGTCCTCATTTTACCCACCTCGGAAGGATGGAAGGCTGAGTCAACCCTGAGCCGGTGAGATTTGAACCGCTGAACTGCTGATCCAGCAGTAGCCTGCAGTGCTGCATTTAACCACTGCGCCACCTTGGCTCTTATTATCCAGGGGAAGGATACTGTAAAATCCCATTCCCACCCAGTCCAGGAGAAGGATACTGCAAAATCCCCATTCCCACCCCACTCCAGGGGAAAGATATTGCAAAATCTCCATTCCCATCCCACTCTGGTACCAGCCAGAGGTGGTATTTGCCGGTTCTCCAAACTACTCAAAATTCTCAAAAGAGAGCTGACAATGTGATGATAAGATGTGCGATCTTGGAGCTCCAAGAACGCAGTCAATATTTCTGCCACTGGGCGGTCCTTTTGGACCTAAAGCACCCTGAAGAGATGGTGATAGAGAAGAGTATGTCCTGCTGATCTCACAGACACCACAAAGTCTGATTGATCCAGGAGAAGCTCTTTTTCCTGATGACAGAAACCCAGCCCTGAAGCTGCTGAAGTTGGGACAACTCCGGAATGGAAATAAAATGGAAGAGAATAGTGTGTCGGATTAGTGAGGAAATTGTATTATTAGAAAAGAGACTACCCAAATAAAATTAAAACTAAATTAAAATTAAAGACAAAAGAAAACAAATGACAAAATTAAGCTACATTAAACTTAGCATGTTATCCTTTTTTAAAAATTATCTTTTTACAAATGGAAGTTCTGCAAATGTTTCCTATTTTTTAAATTGGAAGCCTCAGTTTTTCTCCTCCTTTTTATTTTTTACTTTTTCTATATATACTTGTGGATTAAAAATTTCTTGCTTTTCTACAATGTATGATTGGACTTTTTAAAAGAATTTTTCTCCGTAAGTCTGCTATTTTAAAAGGTCTGTAATAGCATAATTACATAACATAATAACATATAATAATTAATAAACCATTAATAGGCATTTATTGGGTGTGTTTCTTCCATCAAACATTTTGGATTATTTCAAGTGTTTATTTCGCTTAAAAAAAATCTCTATTTTTATATATTGTCCAGAGTTCCTTTTTTTTGAGAGATAGACAGCTATACAAATTTGATAGCTAGCTAGCTGACAGACAGACAGACAGACAGACAGATATAGAATGATAGACACACAGACATACATAGACAGAATAGATTGATAGGCTGAATAGGCAGTTAAAATAATGCAAAATAATGCAATAATACAAAATACAAGTTTTTATTTGATTTCACTTTAAGAAAAGGACAGACACCCACCATTAGTTAGACTGTATATATCAGTATAACATTATCTTCTTTGAAGATTATTTTAATTTAGAACATCCAGTTCAGGAATAAATAGAAGCTACCGGTAATTAAGAATACTGGAATATTCTGATATGCAATTCTTGTTAGTATTCTAGTGTTGTTGTTTTTTTTAATAAGAGATACAGTGTAATATTATGGCTAGGCAGTCATTTATTAGAAAGCTGACTAAAAAAAAATCCTAACTACTGAAACACACTATAATACCATCTATCATTACTGAAATTCTGAATAAATTCTAAATAAATTAAAACAGATGAGAGAAGCTTGTAACACATAGTTGGCAAGTTCAAGGAATTAAGAACACAGATTTCAGTAATATCCCCCCCATTATATTCAGGGTAAATATAAAATACAGAAAATTGTAATACAAATTTCCCAGCGTAAACAATAGTTAGGTAATTAAATAAGAATCTATTTGCTACCATTTTCCCCAAATCACTCCAAACTTTTGTGCTATCTTTTCTGAGATCGACATTCCTCTGATTATCCATAGCTTTCCCACACTAGTTCAAAAGAGGGAGGGATCCAAGAGCAATATAAGACTAAGAACTCAATTATATAATTATTATTCTTCCTTTCAAAGATGATTATGGAGACCCAGAATCTTCCACAGCAAAGATTTATCAGATGGAGGGTGAAGGGTGCGGACAAAGGAAAATTCCTTCTAAATGCATGTAAAAATCACTTGGCTGCAAGACAGAACTGGAAAAATATTTAAATATATATTGTAGACAAGGTTATAATACTGAGATTGTGGAGTATGGAGCCTTTGAAACATTCCTGTCTAACTGGAGGCCGCATTATGTAAGTTCAATTATGTCAGTTTACTGTTTCAGGGAACAAGGTCATTTATTTTAATGGATGTTTATAGATTGCAGAGGCAGTTTGCTGTTGATATGGATAAATATGCAGCACAATTGCTTTAAATGAAACAAAACATACATCTGAGAACAGCAATTATAGAAATCAGTTAAGTATATGGTTCCAGGTGCATGTGCACGTGTTTTTAGAAATCTTTACATGCAAAGTGAAAATATCAATTAAGAAGTGTCAAATGTTTTGTGATTTGGTGTTTTTTTTTTAAAGAAATCGGTGTGCTATTGAAATCATTCATCATCTCTATCGTGTCTGGTAAGACAACACTGTAGCCAACAAAGTGAAGCGGAGGAGGAGGAAATGAAGAAGGAGAAGGAGGAGGAGGAGGAGGAGGAGGAGGAGGAGGAGGAGATGAAGAAGAAAGAGAAGAAAAAAGGAGGAGGAGGAGGAGCAGAAGAAGGAGGAGAAAGGAGAGGAGGAAGAGAAGAAGAAAGAGTAGTAGTAGTAGTAGTAGTAGTAGTAGTAGTAGTAGTAGTAGCAGTAGCAGTTTTTCCTCATATATGTAACCTGCCTCCAAAATACTGTTATTCCAAAATCACAATTTTGTGTGGTGGGTTGGGCTGAGAAAGTGGCTCCTTGCTCACAAGCTGAGTAGCCATTATGTCCATTGGGGAATTCCTACCTAACAGGACTGTGAACATCTAATCACTGAACCTTAAACACCCTGGTTGGCCTCTAACATGTTTCCTGGCAAGTCTGGTGGCTTTTTTCTTTTGCCATGGAATAATTTAGTTATTTGCTTTCCTGCTGAGTGCTGGAATAGTGGAGCCCATTCTCGTACCGAAGTAATAACCTCATTACAACTTAAATTATGCTTCTTCAACAGCATATTTACAGCACAAAATACTGATGCCAACTTTCCATCCCTTAGCATATGCATTAAAAACAAGGACATCATTTCCCCAATATGTATAACCTGCTAGGACATAATCACAAAAGGTAATTTTCAGTTGTAACTGATGATCCTCTTTTGCTGTAGTTATCAGCCATGTATTTTTTGTTTTGTTTTTAGAAAGCCTTCAATATTTGCCTTTAGGAATGCAAAAGGCAAAGACGTTACATGGACTTTTAATTCTGATTCTCAGAAGCTTCCTTCATGTTGTATCCTGACATTCTGTTAGACATTTTAGGCTCAAATGAGAAGGTAAGTTCCGTATGTCAAAGTGATCACTGGTAAAAATTTTCCAGGTGCTTCTCCATGGATTGTCTTCCTGAAAATACATAATTTTTTTTTCTTCCTTGCAGGACTAAATATATGTGATGTTTGTAGGAACTAGAGAAATGAGGGATGATTTGGGGTTTTGTGAAGTTCCTATTGCTATTATTTATATCTCTTCCAGAGTTCATTTGAAGTTGCTTTTGTTTATAATTGGACTGCTATCTAAGGATGATATTGGAGTTTTTTGTCCGGCTGAAATCACTCTGCTCAGCAGAGAACAAGAAATTTTGCACTGCAGAAAACAGGAGGATAAAACCGATAACCATGAGAGATGGAAGAAAGGTAGTATATTGGACTAGAATATTTAGAAGTCTGAAGACATGAATAAGATTGTTAGAAAAGCTGAAAGCAGAAGGAAAGAGAAGAGCCAGATGTCACATGGAAGCACATATATGGAGGCACATATGTGGAGAAGAATGGGAAGGATGACAAGGAAATAATAAAATTGATCAGGAGCTCAGACTGATAATGCAGAGCCAATTCTAGTGACTTACGTCTCTGCAGGGAACAAAGACTGACCATTCTCCCTTTGCCAATGCAAGTATGGGAGATACCACCATGGTCCAGTTTGAGGCAATCAGATTGCAAAACAGTAGAGGACACTATTGTTATACCACAGTACTCCTTCCAGGAGATTAACATAAGCCACCAAAGGATCTGTTGACAATTTTGTCAGAAACAGAAGCAATTCAAAGGAATCCTTGCTTCCAAGACCAAGTTGATCCTCCCGATTTTTGATAAGTGATGTTACATTGGGCGGTGCCATTTTACTGCAATGCTTATTACTGTTTATTTTTTTGGTGCAAGATTTATATTGTGCCTTTAAAACTTTGCATGTTGCCCTTTTATTGTTGTAAACTGCCAGATATCCTGTAATTTTTGTGACAAATTGTATACATTTTCATTGTACAATGAAAATCAATCAATCAATAACAACGATCTATAACAATTAAAAATGCAGTTCAAATGCCAACAAATAGGAATGGCTGTACATTTCATTTAAATGTTTTTAAGGCATTATTTGGAATTAGCAGCTACCTCTGCATAATCATTTTTATGTCCTTGTTTTCTAGATGATGCTATGTTACATTATTTAGCAGTATTATTTATTGGCCTTTATTTTTCTTGGCATAACAGCATGAAGCATATGGCATTTTCACTTTGTATATTTCTCATTAGGGATTACTGGATAGCCAAGTTTTAAAAAAAAAATCCTCAAAGGTTGCAAGAGAGTTAAAGTATTAACTTTTTTTTTTCAATTCCACCACTTAACATTATCACTTGGGGGGAGTGTGTGGAATAAATGCATGCCAGGGTTTATTTGGGATTCATCTTCCTATTTGGATGGGTTGTGAAAAATCAGTCTTCGTTTTTGGTACGAATTACACTAAAATATTGCTTGCCGCTTGTATAACTATCACCCATGCAATACTTTAAGGACTTCCTGTTCATAGAAAATGTCTAGTCTGAGAAATGTTAAGAGCCGAGGTGGCGCAGTGGTTAAATGCAGCACTGCAGGCTACTTCAGCTGACTGCGGTTCTGCAGTTCGGCTGTTCAAATCTCACCGGCTCAGGGTTGACTCAGCCTTCCATCCTTCCGAGGTGGGTAAAATGAGGACCCGGATTGTTGTTGGGGGCGATATGCTGACTCTGTAAACCGCTTAGAGAGGGCTGAAAGCCCTATGAAGCGGTATATAAGTCTAACTGCTATTGCTATTGCTAAATGGGAGATACAAGAAGAAGTAATGGTAACTAAAAAGCCAAGTTCATTTCAAGGTATTTTTTTCAAACATGGATGTAGTTCTCTTTGATTCACTCCCATTTGTAGTTTAGCAACAAGAGGAAGGCAGGAATAAACGACAGGAAAATATGGCTTTTAAGCTTCTGTTAAGACTCTTAAGGAAGAGGCTAACAAACTATGGTTTGCATTTTTTTAAAAATATTATTAAAAGACAATGCTGATTCCAGACTTGATCATAAAGGCTGAACGTTCACCAAACGCTTCTGGAATCACTGACTGCTTAGCTTTCTTCTCCTGAATGAAATGCGGGTTATAAATCAGATCACTCAACAAACGGGCAGCCATGCAGGACTATGGAATGCTTAGATGATAGAAATTACAGCAATATTGTCAGGTAGATTGACCTAAGAAATAGCAACTGGGCTACAAATTATCTTATCTGCAGAGTTTCCACAGTTGAGGACAAACTTGAATCTGTAACCCTCCAGTCCTAATGCAGCATCCCAAGCATTACCCTTTTTGATCTGGCTTCAGTAGGTTATGGATGATGGGCAGACCTCTTAATTAGGGACATTCAGAATGTATTGTTTGCAAGTTAAGGGTGTCCATCTACGCTATTGTCAGTCATTACAAGCAAAAGTTATTTTCCTGTATCGAGAGGTTTGCGCACCAGATCTAATTTACTTACATAATGTTGCAATGTTCCGATCTAGTCAAGAAGATGAAGATTGAGCAGCTATTTTAAATCAAGCCTACAACATTTAATAATCATAATGAAAAACTAATGCTGGAGTGCAAGGCTGTTTCAAAGGTCATCTAATTTTAACAGACCTTTCGTACTCTGGAATGCACTTAGTGTGAGTAGTTTCTGACAGCTCTTCGGGAAAATAATTATTTTAACTCCTGGCCTTTAGGTTTCTGTAGATCATTTATATATGTATTTAATACTTCCATTTGTGTTGTAACATTGAGAAAACAATTCATTGACCTCAATGGTACAATGAACACATGAAGATGCCTGATGGTTCAGAAAAGGATTTTGAAAAATAAAGCTAAACTATGTCTATACGTCTACCTTGTTGATATACGTCTACCTTGTTGACATGCCAAAACACTTAAATTAGACTTTAGAAATGCATTTACATTATGCTTGTCAATTTTGTTTTCATAGATGACGAAGACTAAACCAGTTTGAGGGAGCATTATTGTAGATTCTAGATCCCCGTCAACATCAAATCTGACTTTGCCAATCAGAAATCTTGTAATGAAACCTCCTCAAATGGAGGCCCTGCTCACGGAATATTTGAGTAGGGAAGTGAACTCAAAAGCAGTCACCTCACACAGATCTTTCACACCAGAAACTGACAGTAAATTATAGCTTCCCATACCTTAATTCTTTATTCAACGTATGGCTTGAATTGGCAGCAAACTCTCAGTCAGACTTTCTTGAAGACAAGAATGATTGCACAACGGTTGACATCCCCTTGCTGAACCAAGAATCCAGACTCTCCCTCCCTCCCTCCCCCTCCCTTTTACAAAACAGTAACATGTGAATTTCTGGCCCCCATCTACACAATTTCACCAATTTGAGTTCATGAACACAACATCAGCAGGAGAACTGAGGAATGTCTGCTAGATTAAGGGCATGTTGGCTATCCCTTTCACTATTTTTAAGGAGGTTGTATGAATTTCCCTGGAAGAAGTAGTTTATCCCAAGATTCAGGTGAGGTCCAATTGGTGTTATGTAAACTCAAGTTAATTCCTCTTAACCACATATTCCACGCACGTAAATCAGACAAAGATATCAAGTCTTAAGCATCTTTCTGTTACCTGCTGAAAAACTAGTTATAGTTAAAACAGTGTACTGCTGGATTTCTCACCAAAAATGTATCTAATTCAAAAATGACCAATATTTCATCGGTAGTGCTTGCCAAATCAGATGTAAAATGCTGAAGGAATACTCTCTCTGACTAAAATTGATTACAGAGCTTATGCTATCTAGAAAACATTGGGAAGATTTTGACCTTAAGAGGAGAATAAAACATTCATTAATATTGTGCTTAAAAACATGTGCTATTTTTAAAGTGGGTACTGAAATAGACTCATACAGATAACTGGAATGACAGCAAAAAAATCCTCATAAAATTAGGTATTGTTTACTTTCTAAATAGCATTTGTATCCTGAACTGCTCCAAACCCCCAAGCAGGGGGTAATCAAAATATAAAACTGACAATAACAATAAGAGAGGCAGTTTAGCCTAGTTGTTAAGACACCAGATTAAAACCAGGAGACTGGGAGTTCTAGTTCCATTTTAGCCATGAAAGCCAGCTTGAGCCAGTCATTCCCTCTCAGACTAACTTGTTCCAAAGAGTTATTGTTGTTGTGGGGAAAATAAGAGAAGGGATATATGTTGGATATATTCAAACCTTGAGTTATTTGTAAAAACAATAAAGGTGGGGTATAAATAAATAAAATACTCAGAATTATAGTAATAAAAAAAACCCTTTCAAATAGCATTTGAAAAAAATTAAGCACATAGGTCTGAATCAGTGGTGGGTTCCGGGTCCCGATTCAACTGGTACGGTGCAATGGGGCCCATCACATGAATGTACAGAGCACCCGCATGAGTACTTACCACCTGCGATGCTCTGCAACACCTCCGTGATGCTCCAGCTGCTCGGTGGAGCGTCGTGCAGGCGCTGTACACTCTTGCACGTACGTGGAAGCCCGAAACCTTCAAATACCGGTAAGGAGCACGCGTGGGTGGATGGGCCCTCTGGAGCACCATACCGGAACGGTACCTGATGCTCCCGACAGGCACTGGTACGCCCATACTGCGGCGTATCGGTCATAACCCACCACTGATCTGAATGTTTCAAATTAATTTAAGAACATAAATTTTAACAGTCATTTCAGGTGATTTATAAAATACTTGGACAAGTGGGAAAATAGCCCACCTGTTCCTCCAGGCTCTTAATTCTTTTTTCTTTTAATTTTGCCTTCTTCAATCTACATCAGTAAACAAAGTTGTCCTACAATCCCACAAAATTTCAGTCCCTTTTTCCCTCCAAGGGCTTTTTCGTTCTTCCTGAATTGCACATCTGCTTTGACAAGATTCCTAAAACTCTATAATGAAAAGTGATTAACTGAGTCGTTATATTCCTATTTTCCAATTAACTGTACAATTTTTTTTTCCAAGTGTGTTGCTCTGTCTTTGCTCTCTGGTTGAGTTTTTCAACTGATCGTAATAGTAGCTACCACACATTATATAACATATTTTTTAGAGAATAAGACACACCTTTTTCCCTCAAAAAAGAGGTTGAAAATCTGGGTGTGTCTTATACACCAAATACAGCATTTTTTGCCTCCCAAAGACCCAACCCCTTCACCAAAATGGGTGTGCAGAGCCTTATGGAGGCTTTCAGAGAGCTCCTGGGGGCTGGGGAGGGCAGAAATGAGCAAAAAATGGGCCATTTTTGCCTCCCCCCAGGAGCACTCTATAAGTCTCCATGAGGCTATGCATGTCTTTTTTCTAAAAATAAAAAATAAAAAAAATAATAATAAAAAAACAGGCCCGTTTTCGCAAAAATGGACCATTTTTGGGAGGTTTGTAGAGTGTAACACCTCTCCCCCCCCTTTGGAAAGCTCTTTAACTGATTGATGAGAATTACATTGATTAAGTGCTATGCCAGCAGAAACAAAGTGTTACTTACTGCAAATTGTCAGCGATTTCCTTCTCCAGCCCATGGATAAATACACCTGGAAACATCTACCTCCCTACCTTCTCTCTCTCTCTCTCTCTCTCTCTCTCTCTCTCTCTCTCTCTTTCTCTCTCCCTCCCTACTTATCTATTGCATTTCTCTCTCTCTCCCCCTCTATCTATCTATGTATCTACCTACTCTCTCCCCCTACCTATCTACTGTATTTCTCTCTCCCTCCCTCCCTCCCTCTCTACCTACCTACCTACCTACCTAACTACTCTCTCTCTCTTTCCCTACCTACGTGCTGTATTTCTTTCTCTTTCTCTCCCTCTCTATCCCTCTATCTACCTATCTACTTTTTTCTTTAAAAAAAATGTCTCTTTAAATCCTTGGTGTGTCTTATACTCTGGTGCATCTTATACTCCAAAAATACGGTATACTACTTGAATAACTACAGCAAGACTACCTACAATATGATTTGCTTGGTTTGGCTTAATACAATGTGCAAATCTAGTGATTACTACTTTAGTGAAACAGTTAAATTCCACCATCTAACTTATGGTTAACTTTATGGAACAAGATTTTGAACCAAAATACTGAGAAACACACTTTTAAAAAAAATACATAATATATTATCGTGGACAAAGTTCTTATTAAAAAAAATATATTCATGGAGAACAATAAAACATATAAAGGATAGAAGTAGTATAAATCTATACTTGTCCATTCTCTATATTGTAGGAACCTTCAATCCTTTGGAGAACATGTGGAAGTTTGAGAACATATTGTTGGCAAAATGAATCCTGTAGGGATATAACTAATTAAGAAACATGGATTTTCCAAAATGATATTTGTGCTCTCTTTTTTTTTTCAATATATAGGAACAGTTCTGAACAAAAGATTAGGTGGCATTCTTATTTTCTAAAAAGGCTGAAGGGAACCATTTGAGCAGCAGAGACAATGATTGAAATGATAATCCTGGGAATTTGTCTTGTCCTTTTTTTTTTTTTTTGTAATATACTTTTTATTAAATTTATAGGAAAAATAAAATATTTAAAAAAAAATATCCAGAAAGAAAAAGATAGTGAGGAAAGATCCAAAAGAATAAAGAAAATGAATAGAAATAAATGAAGAATAATTTCCAACTCTTTCTTGATACAATTACAAATATAAAATAGGTCAACCTTTTGATTTAAAATTCAACAATATACAGTATTTCTATAGTCATAATCATTTCTAATGGGCAAATCCAAAATGAATCTAGCTTTTATATTCTAAGAATTGGTCTTTTATTTTACACCTCTCCATTTTGAACCTGTCTCTCATTGTCAGTCTCCTGAGGTAGATCAGACAGAAAACATGGCCAGATGAGCTAATTTTATTATAAAAATGTAGCAAATCCGAAAGTACAAATCTCTCACTTTTACAGCCTGATAAGGTATTGCAGATCCTTTCTATATTTATTTCTCTGCCCATTACTCAGCTGGAGACCCTCTCTACCTTTTATCTCATCATTCCCTAGGCAGCATCTCTTTCTCTGGTCTTCAAAAAATAAAACCTACATCACATTATGCTCCTCCCAAATCATTATATAAGACATTATATACTGCTGTGAGAAAGGTGGCAATGAAAGACAGTTTGGTCTAGTAATTGTGGATCCATGCTAAAAACCAGAAGACCCACTTTAGCCATGCAAGCCAGCAAGATGACTGAGGGCCAGTCACTCTCCCTCAGCCCAATTCACTTTTTTTTAATTTAGACTTATATACCGCTTCATAGGGCTTTCAGCCCTCTCTAAGCGGTTTACAGAGTCAGCATATCGCCCCCACAGTCTGGGTCCTCATTTCACCCATCTCGGAAGGATGGAAGGCTGAGTCAACCTTGAGCCGGTGAGATTAGAACCGCTGAGCTGCAGATAACAGTCAGCTGAAGCGGCCTGCAGTACTGCACCCTAACCACTGCACCACCTCAGCTCTTCACAAGGGGGAAAATAATAGGAGGAAGGTATGTTGGATATGTTCACCATTTTGAGTTATTTGTAAAAATAATAAATAAAGGAGGGATTCAAATCAATCAGAAAATAAAATGTGCTTGATGCCTTGAGTTATTTGTACAAATAATAAAAAATGGGAAGCAAATAAATAAAATATATTTTTTTAAATAAATAAATAGTGATAAAAAGACCACCCTCAAGACAGAAACACACACCAACAAACTCCGAAGACTAAAAGAACGCCAGAAACCAACCCCCCTGCACACACAACCACACATGAAACAAACAGTGCATAACATCTCAGATAGGATCCTCACCAAAGCCGAAACCAATGTCCTTTCAAAAGGATTCAACTTTGCAGTCGCCCCCAAATACATCCCCACTGAAACCATTATATGCGGAGTTGAAACCAGCCTGACCAAAATCAACCCTGACGACGCTAACAGAATCAGATCCGAAATCACCAACATCCTCTGCACCAGCAAGCCACCCAAAAGCAACTTACCCAAAGAAGAACAAACAGCACTACATAATCTGAAAGAAGACACCAGCATAATAATCTTACCAGCAGACAAGGGCAATGCCACGGTGGTTATGAACACTTCTGACTACCAAACCAAATTAACCAACCTACTCCAAGACTCCACATACAAACCCCTAAACACGGACCCCACCACCTACCTGGAAAAAACCACTAGAACCAAAATAAAAGCCTCCCCCATCAGTGAAGAGATCCAGCAAAGAATCATTCCCAGAGAAAAATCATCCAGATGTCCCAAGCTCTATGGTCTACCCAAGATACACAAAGAAGGAACTCCACTTAGACCAATAGTCAGCTCCATAGGCTCACCTTTACAAAATCTAGCCAAATTTCTTGCCAAACAACTACAGCCCTATGCAGATTCCATCACCTCACATGTAAAAAACTCTTTCCACTTCATAGAAATCATAAAGAAACAAAACTTACAGCCCAGTGACCTACTCGTGAGCTTTGATGTCGTATCACTCTTCACCCAAGTACCAATCAAAGAAGCCTTAACAGCTATCCAAAACAAATACAACCCCCCCCCAACACATCCTGGATCTAACCAACCACTGCCTATCTAACACATACTTTATTCACAATGGACAAAGATACAAACAGATGGAAGGAGCACCCATGGGATCACCCCTCTCACCTGTGATTGCCAACCTCTACATGGAAAACTTTGAAACCCAAGCTCTAGAAAAATCTGATCACAAACCTAAACTCTGGCTCAGATATGTAGACGACACTTTCATAATCTGGCCACATGGGAAAGAACAACTGGACATCTTCCTTACACACCTCAACAGCCTACACCCCAAAATACAGTTCACCATGGAAACAGAAGTAAACAACCAACTCCCCTTCCTGGACGTCTTAGTCTACAGGAAATCTAACGGCTCCCTAGGACACACCATCTACCAGAAGAAAACACACACTAACCGCTATCTGCACGCACTCTCACACCACCACCCAGCCCAGATCAATTCCGTAGCCAAGACACTCATCTCCAGAACAAAACGCCTAGCTGATGAACAACACCTAAAAACCGAACTACACACTCTCACCAACGTACTGACATCCAATGGATTCCAAAGAAATAAGATCACCAACCTAATCCAAAAAGAAACCCCCACTAAAGTCCAGGACAGAGAACAAGAAAATGGAAAAGCCCTCCTCCCATACATAAAAGGCACCACAGACAAAATCAGCAAAATCCTCCGCAAACACAACATCAAGAAAGCATTCTGCACAGACCGGAAAATATCCACCATCCTAAGAAACCCCAAAGACAAAATTGAATTAGAAAATCAAGGAGTATATGAAATCCCATGCACTACTTGCCCCGCCACATACATCGGACAGACCAACAGAAGAATAAGCGCACGCATTGAAGAACACAAAAATGCAATCAAAAAAGAAGAACCAACTTCTTCCCTGGTCCAACACCTCAAAGCCACAGGACATAAAATTGACTTCAATAAGACAAGAACCATCGCCAAGGCCGAACACTTCAACAACCGTATAATCAGGGAAGCAATCGAAATAGAAAAACACCCACATAGCATGAACAGGCGAGACGACACCTCCCGCCTGCCAGCCCTTTGGAAACCCGCCCTCATTAACAAACGAATCCCAAACATGAAGAATGAGACCAGGCCCACACTCACAATAGCCATACAGAATACTACCAAAAAACATCCACAAAGAAAACAACCAAAATATTCTTTTAGGCAGTTGTTGAGGCCACTTGAAGATTTGTCTGTGTTCTCAAGATCACCTAAGTAGTGCAAATGGGTATGGAGAAAAGCTTCTGGGATGAGAAGTGAAATATCTTCAAAGAAAAAAAAAAACAAGAAACTCAACTTACATCTTGAAAAAGCACCTTTGGGACAACCTGGATGGCTGAGAATCTCCACAGACATGATGGTCCTCAGAAGCTTCAGTATAAATCCATTTTCCCATGTACAATATTGAATATATGAGAGTCTATCTATATTTTAAGTGTCTTGAGAAGAAAAATATGAAGGGTTTGAATTCTTCCTTTCAATATTGGGAAAGGGCTAAATATTTATGAGAATGGAACAAGTTTCTGGAAACAGCCTCTGAACAAGAAAAATATCACACTGAAATAGAACCCTGGTGTATATTTCTGGTAGCAGAGGAATTGATGGATACCAATTTGTCCACCAGAACTTTAGAAGAAGATGGGAGTGCAGAATTTAAAACTAGTTTGCTTGAGCTCTAGTCAAATGATTCTTACTTGTCTTACAGGACAATTCTCGATAGAAATATCCACTTTAAGAAAATAAGGATGGAAGAGGGTAATAATAATTACAGGCAGGTGTACCTCTCTGTTACTGATCACCATTACTCAAACAATTTCTCCTAGTAGCAACTGTCATCAGGCCGCATCCATATCACTTCGGGAGCTCATCAGCGCTGTCAGATTTGGAAAACATATCCAAGATTCTGTTAGTATATGAATTTCTCACCACATCAGTCTCAGTTTTACAAGGATTGGCTCTTACACA